>NW_026854292.1:0-205527 GCF_026571515.1 Ruditapes philippinarum
TTTTATTTTTTTTCATTGTATAAAACGCACTTGAATTTAAATTTTTCTATTAATTTTTTTTCATTAATAAACAAACATTACAACTGGTGTCAGAAAAAAAACGTTTTATAAATAAACCTACATACGAAAAAAATAAAGCATGAAGGGTACTGAGGGAGGCTATGAAAAAAATGTTCGACTTATAGTTTCTTTTTTTTTTGTTAAAATATGCTACCAATAAAAAAAGATATGCACTTGCGCTATTTAATCTTACTGTTTGTTCAACCATTCATATATAGGTTAATAGGTTGACTTTTTCATTTTTTTAAATTCCAGAACATTTTAATTTAAGGTCACATTGGACTGTTTAATCATGAAAATTTTGAAAAACCTAAACTGTAAATAATAAATAAACTACCACAAGTATGCGACTGTCATTATCAGATAACAATAACTTTTTAAAACTGACGGTTCCTTATCAAAATTCTGGACTGTTCTATAAATATTTTATGTCATTTTAATATTATTAAATGATAATAACACGCAGTGATGAAACATTTTTATTGACAAAAAAATTTATAAACGTTTAGATGTACCAAAAAATTGAGATCAATAAATACGTTTTGTGATGAGTTTTAACATTAAATGCTCAAAACGGACAAAAGGGTTTTTTCTTCAGAAGCAAATCTCAAATAAAATCACTTTTTCAGAAAAAAAATCCCTTTTCATTATGACGGCGTCGGATAATATTAAAGCTAAATTTTCTTAAAAAAATACATTCTGCAAAGTTTATTCAAAACTGAATCAACCTAATAAAAATTGATCAGGAAGTTATATTTTCCCCTTTTTTTTACCCCAACCCCCAAACCCCAACAAAGGGTATTTAAAATCGATAGTTTCTACTTTATTTTAAACCTCACTACTTGAAAAATATACTGGGGGAAAAATCTTTTTTGTTAAAGGGTTGGCGGTTTTACGAAAGGGTTTTCCCGTCGCCCCTTTTTCCCGCAAATAGTGAGAACATCAAAAAGCCGTCAGTGCTATGAATGGTTTATAAAGGGCGTTTTTGGAATTTTTTTGTTGAAACTTCCCAAAATACCCCCAAGGCGTGCACGTCGCGGAGAAGGCACACGGAAGGTCATAGTAAAGCATCATAAGTACCAGAGGGATTGTTACCTGTCGTGATTTACTCTGGGGGTTTTGGGCCTAATAGATGCCGTTTTTTTTTTGTCGTCATCAGAAATTTATCCCTTTGAGGGTATTGTGCCCTTTACCACCAAAAAAACGAAGAATGGGTTTCCCGGGAAAAAATTGCTTGAAAAAAAATCCAATGCTATAATTCGGCATAGGTTATTCCGGCCGAGTATAAATAAATTAAAACACAACACTTTTGTTGAAAAAAAAACAACATCACTTTTTTCTGTAGTAATTTTTCAAGTGTTGTAAATGAATAAGAATTCCCTTTTATGCGCCCATTTTTTTTGAACACAACCATGAAATTCTTTTTTTTTTTTTTCAAAAAAAATTTATCATTTTCAGCGCGAGAAAAAATATGGTTTTTCAAATTAAAAGTTTCGAAAAAATATTTTAATGATTCCGAGCTCACTGAAAAGTAATTTGATATTAGGGCGGTTTTTTTTGTTTTTGTTTTTTTTTGTTTTTGTTTTTTTAAATTAAAATTCTTTTTTCTTTTAAAAAATTTTTTGATCTCATAAACGGGATTGAAAATTTGAATTTTATTACAATTTGGGCTATCAAAATTTTTGATGTATGCCCTGAATTAATAAACTTTTTAATTACAAAAAACGGGGACTAGATCTTGCATCTTTCCCCTGAATTCTTATTTCCCTTGTTAAAACATTTTACCCCATATTTCTGCAAATTAACTGTTCACTTTACTTCCGATTTTTTTGTACGGAAAAACATGTTTTTATTTGTGTTTTCTAAAACAATCAAACTATAAAACAGTTAAAAAAGGGGTCACCACGGGGTAAAAGACTATATACTTTGGTCAGTTTTTTACCCCAAATATT
The DNA here is from genome assembly GCF_026571515.1 of Ruditapes philippinarum. Taxonomy (NCBI): domain Eukaryota; kingdom Metazoa; phylum Mollusca; class Bivalvia; order Venerida; family Veneridae; genus Ruditapes; species Ruditapes philippinarum. Next base: position 2,013 of record NW_026854292.1, read on the forward strand.
TTAATGTTTCTTTGGATTAAAATGAGCATAGTTAATAAACAACTGTTTGTATAATTCCCGACCTGTCTAATTCTAATTTTGAATTTGTGAATTATAAGACTTTCACTAAAAATATTCCTAAAAAAAAAAGCACATGTTAAAATTTATTCCTATACAAATAAAAGGGTCAGAGTAGGGATCTGTCAAATTTCCAAAAAATTTTTATGTTAAATTTTTTTAAAGAAATTATTAAAAGAAAAAAAAAAGTTTTTTTTATTTTTCTAAGTAAAAAGTAATATTGTGCTGGGGGTTTTTTGGAGGTCCTTAGGGTTTTTTAGTTTTAAAATTTTTTTTTTGGGGAAATGGTTAAAAAATAAAATGTTTTTAAAAAAAATTGTTATCCCCCCAAAACAGTGAATTTTTAGTTAAATGTATCAAAATATTTTTTTAAAAAGCATATGATTTAGCGTTTATGAGCGTTTTCCGGTACACCTCTGGGGGGAAAAAAAGTTGTTTTCCTTGTTATAGCAGCATGATCCAGCTCTGATGTAAGGGACAGTTTAAAAATTTTTTTGGTCTTAAAAAAAAATTAAAGGGCTATTAAAAGTTTAAAACAAAAAAAACAAGGGATGATATTGAGAAACTAGTTTCAACTTCAGTTAATGACCCCATAAAAGTTGGCGTGCTAGAATTGGAAAATTGTTAAAAAATAAAAAAAGAATATTTTCCCTGAATTAAAACATTTACTTTTAAAATTTTATTTATGCTTTTGTTAAAAAATATGGATAAAGTTATTATTTGAAAAGGGTTTTCATACCGAAAATTTTAATACAGACGTACGTAATATGCCCCAAACCCGATTACCCCCGGCAGTATGACGTCACGGAGTAAGTGTTTAAACAAAAAAAGAATTTTTCGAAAAAATTATTATCTTAACAAAAATTTCAGATATGAAATTAAAGAATGAAAATATTTTTAATTTTAAAAGTTTGTGATGAGTGATGAGTCAGCTTAAAAAAAAACAAAGTAATTTTTTGACCTGATTACCCCTGGAGTAGATTACGGAGTATGGATTTAAAAAAAAAAAAATCAAGAATTTTTCAAAGAATTTTTTATCTTTTTCAAATTGCAGAAATGAAATTTAAAAAATAAAATATTTCCAAAATTTTAAAAGTCTGTATGAGTATGAGTCAGCTTAGAAAAAAAATGAAACTATTTTTGACCTGATTACCCCCGGCAGTAAGATTTGACAGAAAAGTTATTAAATGGGGCGGGATAGCCTCCCCAAAAAAAGTTAATCTCAAGAAATAAAGTTACACAATTAAAAACAAAATGGAATTATCTGGATTGTCAGTGCCCCAAATGGACTTGGGAATCTTCAAAATTTACCTGAAGCTTACAATAAATTCGAACGTTACGCAAAGCTAATGTTTACAGGACGTTTGAAAAAGAAGTCTGAAGAAGAACAAGTTTTACTTTTTTGTTATGGATTGGAGATAAAGGGCGGGATATCCACTGCACGTGGAAAGATATTTCTTGAAGGGGCGATGCCAAAAGATCGAACACGTACTACAGAAAATTCAGGAACTTATTGTGCAACTAAAACTCAATTTCCCAAAATTTTTCCGATTTTAAATTCCAACCCAACCCAAAACAGGGGAGAAAAACCCCCCGATTCGTTAAATTTAACCCAAAATTACAAATCCCGGGTTGGGAAAAAAAGACTGCGTTTTGGGAAAACGCAAAAAAAATATAAGGGGAAACCCTATAATTTTTATTTGGCCCCAAATTCTTCTAAGTTCGGGGAAAAAAACTAAAATTTAAAAGGAAAGGGTTCAGAATTGACCTTAAAATAAAGTTGTACAAATCGGCCTTTAAAAAAATTTGGAAAATTCCCAAAACAGCATTGAGTTTAATGGCATCTGCGGCGGACAAGGACGTTCACCACGTGGGGGAGGCCTTTGAAAACGTTTAGTCCGAAGGGGGGAAAAGCCAAAGGACAGTGGAAAAAGAAAGTGAAACCTGCTCCCGATGCGGGAAAAACACATCAAAAAGGGGAAAAAGTGGCCAGCAAAAAGGGAAAAAAAGTGCAGAAAAGTGGCAAAATGAAAAATTTTTAAAAAAAATGTGTAAATCACGTAAGTACTGTGAAAAAATTTTTAAAAAAGTGAAATCCGGAAATTATCGAGTGACGATCAAAAAGGGTTTTTTTCCCAAAGTATGGGCGGGAAAAAGATTTAAAAACTTTTCGACCTGATTGCGCAACGGGTTTTAAAATCCCAAAAAGGGCCCAAAAAAACCCCCCCTGTAAAAAACAAAATAGATACAATTCTCAATGTAACTTAAAACCTCAGGAAATGCTCAAGGGAAACTAAAATTTTAAAGGCCCCTTGCTACCCTTGATGATAGGGGTTTTTTCCTACACTAAAGACCCCTATCCCCGTTTTTGGAAAGGGCAACTTACCCTGTAAGTTCAAGGGGGTAAAAAAAAACATTGCATGTTTTATGTAGTAGGCGGGAAAACTTTCCAAACATTATTTAAAACTTACAGACTTCAAAAAAATCGGGGGGGTTGATAAAAATTTACCTATGCTAAGAAAAAACCCAAACCCGGGCACGTTAGAAAAAACAAAAAAACTTTACTGATTACAATGACGTAATTTAAAAGGGATTTGGGTTTTTCCCAGGTACAAAAGCAGTTTTTTATTTAAAACCAAAAGCCTTTTACCTGTAATTTTTTCCACCAGGGGTGTAAAACCCGTAGCTTTTCAGGGCCCTTTAAAAAAAAGAGTTGGGAAGGGCTAAAGGAGGATAAAAAGGGAAATTTTTCAAAGGTTTCTAGAAACCCACTACTGGGGGGGAAAAAAACCCCCGCACTTTGGAAAAACCCAGGGTGTTGGGTTTGATCCCAAAGGGACTAAATGCCCCAAAACTTTAACCGCAAATAACCCCCCCATGGATTGGATTTGGAAGGGCCCCTGACAAATCCCAAATTTACAGGGGCTAAGTACTTCAGGGGTTAAATTTTTGACGCAACGGAAAAGGTTTTTGGCGAAAAAAAAATTGACGTAAAGAATCCTCCAATTTTTGACGAATTTAAAGTTTCCCAAGGGAGATATCGATAAATTTCCCGGCTTCCCCCTTTGGGGGATAACAAAAAGTTTCCCCAAAACATAATTTTGTCAAAAAATCCCACCCAATTCTTCGAGGGCGTGGGCGGGGGGTGAAAGTCAATGAAGACGTCTTCTTGTGTACGGGAAAGGGCTTTTCAAGAGCACGATGGGAAAAACCCGACCAACGTGTTTTGAAAAAAATTTGGGGAAAAGGTTTTAAACCCCGACAAAGTGTTACCAAGGGTTTCAGGAAGTTAAAAACTTTGGGTTTACGTACTACAGGGTGACGGTCTTAAAACCCGATCCCCCAAAAAAACAGGGCAAAATTTTAGAAAATGAAAGCCCCAGAAAAAAATCAGGGGTTTGGGGAAAATATTCTTGGGATGATCAGTATCTGTCAAAATTTTTATTCAAAATTTCAAAATTGGGAAGCCCCTATGGGACTTGTTGAAAAAAACTTTAGTTTTTAATGGGGCAGTGCCCCCAAATTTTACGCCCCCTTTTAAAAGGTTTTAAAATCCCCAATGATAAGGGAAACCCGTCTTGGCATAAATAAAAGACCCGAAAAAAGGGCCCGTCACAGGGAAAGTCGACTCGAGGTTTCCCCCGTTTGGTTTTGGGGCACTGCTTAAAAGGACGGGAAAACCCATTTTCAAATTTTATCAAAGACCTTGACCCCTACAAAGAGAGGTTTTGCCAAAAAGAAAAAGAACATTAGCCCATACTTCCCTGGTCTTCACGGGTTTTAAGCAAATACTTTTTGAAGAAAAACATATTTAAAATTTAAAACTGAAATTTCAAAACCGTTTTTCCCCTTAATGAAAAAAGAAATATTCGGCGACCCCCAAAACAAAAATCTCTTAAATTTCAATTCAACAGTTCGACAAAAGAAGTCCCTACTGTTAGCGGGGGAAAAACCTTCCCGTAGCGGATACATTAAACCCGTCAAATTTTTGGGCAAGGAAAACTTCCCGAATTGTCTGACGGACTTGAAAGTGACTCTGCACACGGTTAAAATTTAAAAGTTTAAACCCGGGGTTTGCGACGGAAAATTACAAAAACCTCAGCCCTTTTCCACACGCAAACATTCGTTTTCCCGAAAACAGAAACAAAAAAATTATTGACGGCTGGCCTGAATCTAGGGATGGGGTTTCCCGAATTCCCTAATTGAATTTTTTTGGGAATCACGGATGAATCTCGCTGTTAATGAACCCCAAAATTTTCCGGGGTCAAACATTGGGCATTTCCAAAAAACATTGCGGGAACCCGAAGATTTAAACCCCGGCTGTTCATGTAGGGCAATTGGGGGGGTGACTAAAACGCCCGAAAAGGGCCAAAATTTATTGGGTTTTGCCCCGGGGATTTGGCAAACGGTCACAGACCCCGGGTTAGAATGCCCTTTTTGCCTAACAAACAGAACATCAAAAATTTAAGGAACCCTTAAATCCCCCAAAATTTTGCCCCCAAAGAACCCCCGGGAAATTTGCCGGGTGACTTTAAATTTCGCTGACGGACCCTGATTTTCCCTTTAACTGCGGACGTATACGTAATTTTTTTTGAAGTCCGGGTGCAAATTTCCAAAAAACAAAAAGTAAAACTGTTATTTAGAAAAATTTAAAAATGCAAAATGGCTCCCCCTATGGTCCAAAAAATGAAAAACTGAAAAAAACGGGTTAAATGGGCCAAGTTTAGCTCAGAAAAATTTCAAAAAATTTGCTTCTGATGGAAATTTTAAAAAATGTAAAATCTTCACCCGGATAAAAAAAGCCCAAACCCCAAAGGTTTCCCTAGAAAAAAAGGTCTCAAAAAAACCCCAAAAAACAATTTAAAAAAAAAGCCAAGAGACCAAAAAAGACCCCATTTAGCCCTTTTCTTAATACCCAACAACCTTTAAACTGGGGCCCAAATTTCCCCCGCACAACAAAAGTTAATGGGGGAGAAAAATTAAAATCCATTTTGTAAAAAAAATGAGCAAATTTAAACCATCTTTTCATTAAACCAAAAAAATCTGTAGAAAATACTGAAGAAAAAAGGGTTAAAGCAAAAGAACTTCTACGAATTTTCCCAAAGGGCACTTCCCCCCCTAAAAAAAGATGACTTGGGAGGGGCAATTTTTGGGAAAAATTGGGGGAAAACCCGCCCATAGGTTTTGAAAAAAAAAAATGAGGATCATTTAAAATGCAAAAAGAAGAAGGCCCCTATTTAAAACCGGCCTAAACGCCGCTTCATAAACAAACGCGGGGGAAAAATTCCCAAAACAAAAAACAAGTCCCTTCCCCAATATCCCCCACCAAGGTCAAGAATCCTCATGATATAATCCAAAAAAAACACCTTTAAAAATACATATTTCCCAGAATTTTTCAAAACCTATTTTGCCATGAAACCCAAAATTTAGGCACCAGGTTATCAGACGCGCAGTGGTCGAGTAGTAAAACCTAATAAACGTTATAATATTGATGAATGGAGCACTGTTAATTAATCATCCGGAATTGATAGACATTATAAAAATGTAAAGAAAAAAAAAAGAGAGAAACAGAAATAAAATAATAGTAATAATAATAATAAAAAAAAACTTTGTGACTTTAAGACTATTTAAATTGTTTCTCTTCAGTATGATATATGCATTTTTTAATAATCATAATTGATTATTATAAAAAAAAAAAAAAAAAAACCCCATATACAAAGCTTATTTTTTTCTTTTAAAAACAGGGAGATGTAGTATCATCGTACATGATGAACTTGAGCTGACCTATGTATAATGCTTGTTTGCGCATGCTCACGTAATTTCTAGTAAATCTAAAGATCACATGTTAAGGGTTTTCAGAATAAATTTATATATCTTGTGCTGAACACTAGTCGTGTTTTATTTTACTTCATTGTATCAACGCACTTGATTTAATTTCTTATTAATTATTGTTCATTAATAATAACAGAAAAACATCTACAAATAGCAGCCGGTCCCCATCAGTACATTCAGTGCTTTGTATTATACAGGGGGCCATACACCTTTTAAAACGTTAACTGTATGCTTAACCTCAAACTCCGAAAGCGTTTAAGGCCGCCATTTTAATGAGCCTTGTTGTACGAATATATGGTTCACGTTGATCATCCGCAGTGGTCAAGTATATTGAAAACATTTCCAAACAAGCATACAGTTTATGTTAATCCAGACAATTTAATGGTCCAGGAGTTTACGTTAAAATACCAACGTTTTGTTTATATGATTAATTGGACCAATGAACAGTAATATATAATAGCTGCCATGCGAAAAATCAGAACTTAATGTCCTAATTTATGCCTAATTTGCAAGCCAAAAAATCCACCGTTGCGTTACTTTAGTCATACCAGTTCAAAAGTTTAAGGCGCAAACACGGTTCACTCGGTCATATAATAGTGCATGGTGTTATTGTAGCTTATAATGTTCACTATTACTATTTAATCGTCACTGTTACTACTTATCGAAACATGAAAAATATAGTAAATTGCTATTCAGAAAACAATACTGTAATCTTATTTATACAGTTTAAAAAAAATAGAACGGAATGAAAACATCCATGTGTACCGATGTTAATTTTTCGTTTAAGTTAAGTCGTATTTTGAAACGGAGCATGCGCACAACAAATTTTGTAGACTGCTCCACAGGAACTTGAAATTCTATCAATATTAATGATAATATCCAAAATATACCCCCTATACAGTATAAATAAACACAAGGAATGAAACGCCTTTTCCCCACCCCAACATAATTTACGCCGAACAAATCAACAAAACAACGGATCAAAATAATCTTTCGGGCCATTTCGATAAACGATACATAAATGCATCAAATACCACCGACAACTTTTTTTAATCGCGTAATTCAACATTTTCTGATTATTTCCCACGATCTGAGTTTGTGGCCGGCTCCATTTCGTGACGTCACTGGATGTTGAGGAGAATATTTATTAAAATTATTTTTAACAAGTTCCAAAAATAACAAGTTTGCAAGTAAAATACTGTCAAACTAGAACAAATGACTAATTTCTTTCTTATGACATGGCTGAATTTATTTGCTGGGCCATATCAAATAGAGTACTCAATTTTTTTTTAAACGAAAGTACTATTTCAAAGATTTACCGTTCTTGTTTGGGGTTCCCTTTCAAATGTATTTATAAAAGTAATTTGTTAAAAAGGTTTTACATAAAGATGTTTAAATATATTTACATAGAATAATTTGTATAAAAGTTTGATACATACCTATTATTTTTTGGAACTTGAATATTGATAGAATTTCAAGTTCCTGTGACTGCTCCTAATGGTTTTAAGCTGTAAATGAGATTTATTAATCAGTCTGAACACTGTGGAGAGATGACCTCTCCAATAATAATACAAGAAAAGCATTGATGCAAAGCATCAAAGGGCGTCCAAGCAAGAAATGCAGAAAGTGAAGATGAACTAGTAGACATATGATGTCAAGATATTGTTATAAACTTTTCAATGGTTAATTGGTTTTTTTACCAAAATGAACGGACGGAAGACATTGTTAATTATGAACTTTGATTGGCATACTAGAGATTAGAATATTACTTGTTATTTCTTTATGATCGTGATTATTAATAGCAACGGATATACATGTATACAATCATTTATAATCCATACCCATGTGTAACGCATGATCAACACCACACTTGTGGAATTGTCCCTTATTATGTATTCGCTATTAGCGAAGACCCCCTCTTAAGGTATATGTTCACACTTAGTAAAAATATAAAACTGGTTATATTACCATGTCATGTTGAGCATTATTGTTTATTATACAATAATTGTAATATCTATTTTAATAACAAAAATACAGATTTTATGAATATTGTTTTCCTCTCTTTTTTGTGTTTTTATGTGCTATTTTAATACTGAGTTTTTTACGTTTACTACTCTTTTTTTATTAAAATTGTAAAATAAATTTTAAGAATTCAAATGTCATATTGACCGACGATTATAAGTCAAAACTTAACTGGAAAAAGTCAGTAAATTATGGTTAATCTTTCAATATATAATATTGTTTATTCTTAAACCATGTACATGTACATTTGTATTTTTCTTTATCATTTTTTAAATTATCAATCAATTAAATAGTTAATAAAATCTAATTTGTAACTTTGAATAATTCCTCGGCATCTTTACTAAACACGAATAACAAATTAAATAAAATGTTTCAAAGTTGATAGTGTCATATTAAAACCATAAAAATGTACCTTTTTTCACAATTTTTGTACATATTTATTGTTTTTATCTCATATAGATAAAATGAAACATGCTATTGTTGTTGTTGTTGTTGGGTTGTTTTTTTTTTTCGAATTGTTTGTTTATGTATAATAATAATCAATAAATTTGAGAGTTGATCTATGTTTATTAATTATTGTAACCAAACTAAGTGACAAACATTCATTTTGGAAAAAAGCTTATTTATCTGTAAAATATTTGTCTGTTCTGTAACGATATCAAACATCTACTCCAAAACCGGGAGAGACCGGACAATAAACGTGTGATACTTTTCGCCGGTCACTAGTATCACGGTCAAAATAGACCGGGAGAGACCGGAATTACCGATAGGAGTACATCCCTCTATAAATAGATTTTCGGAATATTTATGTCATCAACTCATTTTAACATACCATGATAACCCACTGTGTACTACAAAATGATAAATAAAAAACCGAAGAGACGGAAAAGGTTATTGCATTTGAAAATGTTTGCGTTGCGAAATCCTCCAGTTCGCTATTCATTGTACATATCGCGACATTTCATTTTTAATTAATAATTATCAAGCACCCTCATACCGATCGGAATGATCGGCTTTTATTATGACCGACTAAAAGGCTCGAGAAGTTGCTGTCGCCCATTCACAAAATCTGATTTCATTCCATAAAGGGGCGCCGCGCTTCGGCGCGGACGCCAATCAAAGCGATTGATCGGAGACAGTGTACCAGCCTACCTCCTGAAATTGGAGAAGAGCCAAAAAGTATTGCGAAGTTGGGTATGTAATGCGAAGATGATGGAGACTATGGTTTCTTGCATAGCATACTGGCGTTTTCGTGTGTTTTACACATGTCGGAAATTTCATCTGGCATGGGGGTGCCAGACGAGTCGCATGCTGTACAATAGCACGCTTAGGATGACGTCATTTTCCCGTTATGAATGAAGTTGCAATTTCATACGCTGTTGTAAGAAAATAGGTACGGCTGTAATGATATAAATTTGCGTTGAAAATAAAGATAAAGAATTTAAAATATAATGGAATATTTTAGAATATGCAAGAAAAAATATCTTACATATGTATGACAGATATTAATATTAAGCGTTGTAATTGCGAGACAGATTAGGTAATTATTTATAATTATGCATTTTGCTATTTTCTATTATAATTGTTGCAATTGGACATTATATCAGTTCAAGATTTTTGTCTACATGTATATAAGCAGATATATACGGTGGCACAAAGGTGACATATGTGTGCTTTTATTTATCTCGTGCGCACGAGATACTATGTCGTGGCCACAAGTTACTAAGTCGTGGCCACGAGATAGATAAGTCGTGGACACGAGATACTCACGAATAGCATATCATAAATAACTCACATGACGTCACTTATTGTCCATAGACAGCGACATTATTAGCCGAGAAAATTTTCTAAGACTAAGACTACTTCTTACGTTATTCGAAAAAATGTTTAATCCCGCAAATTTCGAAGCGTCAGAATGAAAAATAAAATAAAGTTTAATATTTAAAAAAAATAAGGCTGCTAGGCTGCCAGGCTGCCAGGCTGTTAGGGTGCTAACTTCACAAATTTCGAAGTGTCAAAAAAAAAAAAAAAAAAAAAAAAAAAGTTCAATATTTAAAAAAATAAAGTTCGCGATACTGAAAAAAGACGTGGAATAGTCTAAGTATGTGCTACCGACTCATTTCCGACGGTTTTTCATGTTTGTATTATCCTTAGTTTTCTTTAGGCTGCTAGGCTGTTAGGCTGCCAGGCTGCTAGGCTGATAACTTCACAAATTTCGAAGTGTCAAAATAAAAAAAAAAGTTAATTATTTAAAAAAAATAAAGTACGCGATACCGAAATAAGACGTGGAATGGTCTAAGTATTTGCTACCGATTCATTTCCGACGGTTTAAATGTTTGTATTATCCTTAGTTTTCTTTAGGTTGCTTGGCTGCTAACTTCACAAATTTCGAAGTGTCGAGAAGAAAAAAAAAGGTCCAATATTTAAAAAAATAAAGTTCGCGATACTGAAAAAAGACGTGGAATAGTCTAAGTAAATGTATGTGCTACCGACTCATTTCCGACGGATTTGTGTACTACGCTCTGGAGTATTCGGTAATCGACATAGCTAAAAATAGCATTTTCATTGATCATGATAATCCGAAGCTTTACGGAAATAGCCGAACATTTTTCATTGGGTAAAAAAGATATTCATCCGCGAAATTTGTGATTGTAACCTCATATTTCTGTTGACTAATCTAAACTTTTAATGCACTGTAATTCGTTAAATGCCTACATTAAAAATTATTCTTTCTTTTAAATTGCTGGTTTTTAAGCAGTTTTGAGTGAGAACTACTTTGCGTTGTTAGGACTGTGAGGAAATTTTGTGTTAGACCGTGGATGTTAGCTATGTATTTACTGATCTTACGATCAGAAAATACAAAAAACAAGTTCAATATTTAAAAAAAAAAATAAAGTACGCGATACTGAAAAAAAGACGTGGAAATGGACTTGATATGTGCTACCGATTCATTTCCGACGGTTTTCATGTTTGTATTACTAGTATCCTTAGTTTTCTTTCGGCTGCTAGGCTGCTAGGCTGCTAACGTCACAAATTTCGAAGAGTAAAAAAAACACACAAAAAAAAAAACAACAAACAAACAAAGTTCAATATTTAAAAAAAAAATAAAGTACGCAATACTGAAATAAGACGTGGAATGGACTAAGTATGTGCTACCGATTCATTTCCGACGGTTTTCATGTTTGTACTATCCTGCTAGGCTGCTAACTTAATAAATTTCGAAGCGTCAGAATGAAAAAATTGTGGTAAGATAAAGTTCATCATCTTAAAAAATAAAGATCATGATATTGAAAAAGGCGTGGAATGATCTTAAGAAGTGTTACTAATGTATTTTCTTAGTTTTCTTTAGGCTGCTAGGCTGCCAGGGTGCTAACTTCACAAATTTCGAAGTGTCAAAAAAAAAAACAACAAAGTTCAATATTTAAAAAAATAAAGTTCGCGATAGTGAAAAAAGACGTGGAATAGTCTAAGTATGTGCAACCGACTCATCTCCGACGGTTTTCATGTTTGTATTATCCTTAGTTTTCTTTAGGTTGTTAGGCTGCCAGGCTGCTAGGCTGCTAAGTGTCAAAAAAAAATAATTAAAGTTCAATATTTAAAAAGAAGATAAAGATCGCGATACTGAAATAAGACGTGGAAATGGACTAAATATGTGCTTCCGATTCATTTCCGACGGTTTTCATGTTTGTATTATCCTGCTAGGCTGCTAACTTAATAAATTTCGAAGCATCAGAATGAAAAAATTATGTTAAGATAAAGTTTAACACCTTAAAAAATAAAGATCACGATATTGAAAAAGGCGTGGAATAATCTAAAGAAGTGTTACTATTATATCTCCGACGGTTTTCATGTTTGTACTAATTCTTAGTTTTCTTGAGGCTGCTAGGCTGCCAACTTCAGGCTGCTAGGCTGCAAATTTCAGGCTGCTAGGCTGCCAATTTCAGGCTGCTAGGCTGCCAACTTCACGAACATCTTTTACTTGATATATTGGTAAAAAAAACTTGTCAACAACTCACAGCATTAAATTACTAATTGTTTACCTATTTAGTTTCTTAGCGTAGGTTAGACCGAAATACCGTATGATCCGTTCTGTGTATTCATACTATTTTGGTCCTTATCCGAAGACTGACGGAAATGGCCGAAAAGTTGCGATTGCCTGTTCATATCGGACTGTTCTAATTTCTTTCTGTTTTGTAAAAAAAAACTCAACAAAAACAGGAAAAAAATAGTACTACATCTACAAAACTAAACAATTAACATGCACAAGTAGGAACCGTATTTTTCAGAACGGATTTATAACAAACAAACAAAACGAAACTATTTAGAAGCATGCACAAGTAGGAACCATGCTTTTCCTGAATCAAACAAACAAACTAGCAAACAAAACAAATATTACACAACACACAAACATTTATATATTCGCATTAGTATATAAATAACACATGGATTTGTGGGTAACAGTAAAAATATCATCCCGAGGAAAATACTGTTACCCGAGGCATACACAAACCCATGTGTTATTTATTTTATTTCTCCAAACAAATACTGTGATGATCTGAAATTGTCAACTAAATCTAACTGTAACAAGAGCCATGTCAACATGGCCATCCCCCGCAGAATGGGTTTGCTCACTGGAAGAATGCATATGCAGTAGAGCAGAATAATTCAATTTTAAGAGGTATTTTGGTAATGAAAACTTATGGCTGACGTGATTACAGATTTGAAACCTATGTGAATACTGATGGCTGGAAAAAACAAAGGGCAATAACTGAAAAATAATGCAGGGTAGGTTATTATGAAGTTTCAAGTTGATACCTCAAATACTTTTTGAGATGAGCTCCGGACAAAATAGTATGAAAAAGAACAAAGGGCAATATCTCAAAAATTATATAGGGAAGAGTTATCATTCTTGCGCACAGCATTCCTCCTCAATAAGATCTATCCACCTATGACATTTCATGTCGACATCTCAAACACTTTTGAGTTATGCTCCACTCAGGTGAAAAATTAAGTATGAAAAAAACAAAGGGCAATAACTAAAAAATTATGAAAGGTAGAGTTATCATTCTTATGCACTGCACTTCTCCTGAGTGAGATCTATCCACCTATGAAGTTTCATGTTGATATCTCAGAGGCCTTTTGAGTTACGCTCTGGACAAAAATTATTTTTGAAAAATAACAAAGGGCAATAACTCAAAATATATGCAGGGTAGAGTTATCATTCTTGTTCACTGCACTTCTCCTCAATGATATCCATTCACCTTGATAAGTTGATACCTCAAATACTTTTTGAGATAAGCTCCGGACAAAATAGTATGAACAAGCAATTATCATAGTATTGCAAGAAATCCATAAGTCCCCTACCGGATGGAACCCCATCAACATTCTGAAGGGCCATTGGCCATTCACTAATGTTTTTATTTTTCTCTATTTTAAGTAAAGTTGGAAAAGTTCTTTAAAAGTGATGACAGGAAACAGTTTTGTTGAACAGACAGACAGACGGACTGAAGGACACTCTAAATTTAATATTTGAAACATCCCTGTTACCAAAATATAACATTTTAAAAAGCAAAATTCTTAAAGAGGAGATAACTCTTGAATTAAAGATGCAATTTCATAAAAATTTTCAGCTCTTTTTGACTAATCACAAATATTGTTATATTTGCCATGTTTTAAGCCTATTTGTTGCCAAGGCAACCAATATTTTTTCAAAATAAGAAGGACAGATAAGACATGCATAATCTCAAGACTGCCATCTACCCATATGTCAAGTTTCATAAAAATATTTCCAGTACTTTTTGAGTTATCACTGGATTCAGTTTATGTGTAAAATTTGCCATATTTTCAGTCTATGTGTTGCCATAGCAACCAGAATTTTCAACATAGGAAGAAAAGAAAAAGATGTGCATAATCTCCAGACTGCCATATCTACACATATTACAAGTTTCATAAAAATACTTCTATTACTTTTTGCGTTATCACTGGATCCTGTTAATGTGTAAAAATTGCCATATTTTCAGTCTATTTGTTGCCATAGCAACCAGAATTTTCAACATAGGAAGAAAAGAAAAAGACGTGCATAATCTCCAGACTACCATCTACCCATGTTTCAAGTTTCATAAAAATATTTCCAGTACTTTTTGCGTTATCACTGGATCCAGTTTATGTGTAAAATTTGCCATATTTTCAGCCTATTTGTTGCCATAGCAACCAGAATTTTCAACATAGGAAGAAAAGAAAAAGACGTGCATAATCTCCATACTGCCATCTATCCATATATCAAGTGTCATAAAAATATTTTCAGTACTTTTCAAGTTATCGCGGGATCCAGTTTTGTGGACGGACGGACGGACTGACAGACAGACGGACGGACAGACGGACGGACGGAGGGTAAACCTAAACACCCCTCCGGTAAACCGGTAGGGGACTAAAAAGGACAAGGGCAATAACTCAAAAATTATATAGCGAAGAGTTATCATTCTTGTGCACAGCATTCCTCAATAAGATCTATCCACCTATGACATTTCATGTTGACATCTCAAACACTTTTTGAGTTATGCTCCACTCAGGTGAAAAAATAAGTATGAAACATAACAAAGGGCAATAACTCAAAAATGATGAAAGGTAGAGTTAACATTCGTGTGCACTGCACACCTCCTGAGTGAGATCTATGCACCTATGAAGTTGCATATCTCAAAGGCTTTTTGAGTTATGCTCTGGACAAAAATTAATTTTGAAAAATAACAAAGGGCAAGTACTCAAAATTTATGCAGGGTACTGTAGAGTTATCATTCTTGTGCACTGCACTCCTCCTTAATGAGATCCATCCACCTATGAAGTTTCAAGTTGATACCTCAAATACTTTTTGAGATATGCGGAAGGAAGGACGGACGGACGGAGACTATTTCTATATTCCCCGCCGCCTTTTCGGCGGGGGATAACAAAAATAAACCAAGAGTAGCAATAACTAAACTGTTCTTACCTTGCAAGTTTTAAGTGTACTGTAGGCCTACTTGAGAAGCTGTTTTTCTTTTATTCTTTAAGCAAGTGATGATATCTACCAGTCATAAACATACAATAATTAAGCTGTGTTTTATTTAGAAAACAAAACACTAACACATTTATAAGGTTATGATCTGTGAAATATGATCCTTCTGTATCCAGAATATTCTTCGCATGGTTTTTGACAAAGTGCATTTACAGTACAGAATAACAATAATAATAATATAATAATAATGGTCATTTCGTTATTATTTATGCTAATTAGCATGTTGTATCTCGAAATCCAGTATTATTTCACCGATCTGTTTTTCTATTTCATTTTATTTACATTTTTATGTTATTTTTACACCTTTATCAAATTGTCTGTGATTATGTATCAGCGTCTGCATTGAACATTTGAACTTCAAGCAAAATTATTTGTTATATATTATATTTTAAGTATGATTTTATATAACAAATGATTTTGCTTGAATTTCAAATGTTCATAGTCTATGTCAATATATATATGTGTGTGTTCATAGTCTATGTCAATATGATATATGTATGTGCGTACGTGCGTGCGTGTGTGTGTCTAAAAGTTTTAAACGTAAACGTCAGCGCTGATGGTTATGATGATAAAATTTATTTTATTTACATAATTATAGTTATTTATGCAGTAAGAACTGGTTTCAATAAAAAGTTAAAAGAACAAGATTTTATTTTCTTTACAATAATATATTACTTTAGACAAGACATTTTTGTAGCTAAATAACCGCAAATAAATCCCAAAGAAATAACATATTATTGGGCTACAATGCAATTTGAAGTTATTCAAGTAAGTCCCATTTTGTCACTTAAAAGTATTTTAAACTCATTTCTACGAGCTCCCTCCCATCGCACCCCGAGACTTCCTTTCTGTACTGCATTTCTGTTTGTGGACACTGTTCCGTATATTGCCCTTTTATCGGTGCATGCCCGTTCTTCGCTATCAAATGGATGATCCCTGCAAAAGCATTAAATTCACTAGTAAAATTAGACATGTCAAAAATAAAGTATTAGAGGATATACACTCTTTAAGATTATGTGCATGTTCTCAGTATTGAGTGGTTATGTGCTTTTAGTTAGTGATAATGTCTTTATGTTTTGTTCACTGTATAAATGCTCATAAGACAATGGTCTTAAAACCTCCATAATTATTAGAACTTTAGTTTGATGTTTTACACAAGAGGCAGATTCTGAAGCTGATTGTAAACAATTTATGAAATAATTATACACTAAATGACATCAAATGAATACGTCATGTGTTTCAAATTTGCAAACAAATTCTTTAATTAAAAAAACCCAAACATATTCAATTTAAAAGTCAGTAAATTGTAACCCGGTTTCATTGTCAATCTTTCGACCCTTTTGATGCTACGGAAGCCGCTAGTCGCTTATCCTCGCTTTTACGTAATTAAATTACTGTAATATTATCTATATTAATACAGTCTAAAATATATACAAACCTTGTTCAGAATGTGGTTGTTCAGCAAATCATTTATAAGTGTGAGTATCTCCAAATATTTTTGTCTGAAAAAGAAAATAACAAATAAATAACATTAAAAAGTTAAAGCTTGTTTAAGCGTATCTGCGATGAAATAAATGCACTCAAAACTGTTTCTTTTGTATAAACCAGTACTGGTATACAGTACGAGAGGGCAGTCTACATAAAAGGCCAACTTTTGTTTGTAAAAAGCCACCTACACCAAAGATTCAATGTAATGTTTGGATCAATATTAAACTAAATTTTGAGTGTGTACGTTGACATTTTCTTGACTGAATGTGTACGTTGACATTTCTGTAAGTTGAACATTTTTAGATCAATACGAAAAAACGACAGCAGGAAATCTATTCTTTTTACATTCAAACATTCTCTTATACATTTCAAAACGTGAAATTTTCCTTAGCACTGACATGCGTATCGTTTATAATGTTATTATCAACATTTTTACACAAAAGTGTGCACGTTGTCATCGACAAATTTGTGAATAATGTTGGAATGTTCTCAGAAAATACAAAACGTTACACGACACCAAATGCATATTTAGAAAGCATCGGAAATGCCGCGGTCGGTAGGCCATGTAGCATTATTTAAAATGACTCGATAGAAAAATAATTACAAAAAAACTTACCTTAGCCGAGCTATTTTGGCTCATTTTGGCCGTGTACGTTGACTTTTGGGGTCACGTGACCAAAATTGCTTACCCACGGTGAATAACGATGATAGGTGTCTGTCCACCAACTATATCTGTAACGTTTCACTGGTTAAAATTGTTAAATAATCCTTTCTTGCATGCTTTAATCGTCTGCATGTTCCAGTTTCACACTACAATTATCGATACTTCAGTTGTTTACTTTTTGACTATTCAACAAAAAGATATTTTATACGCGAAAAGAACTCTACAGTAGGGTGCAAAGAACTGAATTTTATGAGAGTCATAGTAACTTTGGTGATGCCCTAGGCCCTATCGTCGAAAATAAGAATGAATGGAGAGAAAAATGGCGGCCATTTTATTTCATTTTATTTAGAAAATAGACCACGTGAGTGACCAGATTTTATGCTGTTAAAAAATACTGTTACCTATGTAACAGTACAAAATTCTTAGTCACGTGGTACACATGCATTAACAGTAACAATAACTCCCAGAGGCCTATGGGAAATTAACATTACGAAAAAAGTGATGGGTAATACTAAATACTATCATTCGCAACCCTAGCAGACCATTAAAATATAAACAATTGCTCCCTTTTCTTTTGTAATCACACGATGCATAGGCCACTAAAGTTATGAGTATATGTAGCTTGACATCAAACAAATTGCAACACAAGCTTTCTTTAGTATTTTGCAATCAATATATATGCATGGACCTTGTAGTAAAACCCTAAAAAAATATAACTTCGGAAACTTGACTTTTGGCAGGTAGTTTACGAGTACCTGTCCAGGCATAAAATTCGTAATATAATATCGTAATATGTTTAATATGTGGCGACTGTCTTGTCTTTCCCTGTTATAGATTTGTAGTTTTTTGCCAGCATGTATTGGTGTTCATAAAAATAGTATTTGCAATGAATAATAACAGGTTTGGCCTCTTTTTTTATTATTTTTTTCACTTGTGACACACAAGATTATTACCCCACCCACTCATAATAATAATGCAAAACGTTCATTATCTTAAAGATACCTAATATTTACAATTGAAAAGAGGTTAAAATAATATTTATATCACATAAGCTTATATTAATAAGGAAACATAATCACTTAAGACATTTTAAAAGCAAAATGTAACATACGTTACATCAATTACATTGACATTATTCTAGCATTTTTTAACTATTTTTGAAAAATTTATGAAAATAAAGAAAACAAACTTAGTTATTTTTCCTAAAATCCGTAGGAACAAACAATGCACCTGGTAATATACTCAATTTCTGAAAGTAACTTGTTATTTAGTCTTATGCTGTGTCATTTAACATATTTGTACGTTACCAAAGTCTCATCCATCCAAATATTACCCATAAATGTTATGCAAACTATCACTTTTAACATGATTTAGTCGAAATAACTTCATTTATCATCGCCAGTATTGTCCATATATATATATATATATATATTGCACAACACGTAATTTAGTGAAGAATGAATGCTGAAAATGAGCTGTAGTTATGTCTTTAGTAATGGTTCAAAATTAGAATTTTATATGTACAAAATGCCACTTTTATGTCATGTATCATTTAGGTTGCTTTAAAAAAATATTTCACCTTTGAAACTGAATGCCATCACATCTTGTTTAACCTATTTATGTTTTCTTCCTTATGATATAAAGAGATATTTAAAAGTGATCTCCACATCTATATGTCTCTCATAATGCTCATTAGTTCGACTACACCTAGTCACATTTAAAAAAAAGTTATCCTTTCAATAACTTTCAAAGTATTGCATAATGGTTAAAAAGCTTTCTCCTGCTGTTTTTGCACTTTTCATGAAAAGGACGCCTTGAAATGACTGTTACTGTTACAACAATGGTGGTAACGTAATTTAGCTGTCAGGAGGCCATTTACGCCTTTGATTCTTCCTTGGACCTTACTTCACGCTTAAAGTGTCTTGTTTTACACAAAGACTTGATTTAAACATGAAAGTCGAAGGTTTCAACTTTTCTGACAACATCGCCACGAAATTTATGTTCTTTCTGCAACTTACACAGTTATTGTCTTAAATAAATATACGTTTAACATTTTTTTCTTGTTTCTGAACTTCTAATCATATTATGGTATGGTCTCTTGCAGTTTTCTCTTCTCGACGTAATGATAACAATACTCGTTTCTATCATTTCGGCTTTAAATCAAGTCATCTAAAATGGAATTAAAAAGAGATTACAAAAAAAACATTGTCTGGTCTTAAAAAAATAATACTATTCATCAAATAAATTTTACACAAAAAGTGGAGTCCTATTCAGAGAAATGCATAAATTTGGTTGCAATATAGAGCAAAATATATGTTCAATGTCAAATACAGCTTTCATGATCACAGACTCAATCAAACCATGCCTGTACTTTTTAGTAAATTTGCTGTTTTTAATGCTTCTGAGGGATCACTTATTTTACCAGATATTTATACATCACAACAGCAGATGTGAAGTGCTGTGTGGCAGCCGTAAAAAGTTACCCCGTACTTCACTTCAGTGTTGTTATATTTTTCTGGTCTTTCGGGATCATTGCATCCAGCACTTTTAAGTGTTGAGTATTTAGTACCGCTCAATCCGGTGCTAGGGGGCATGAGGGATGTTGCTCTTTTTCATTATCCGTCATATACAGACTCAATCAAACCGGCTCTGCAATTTTCATGTAAATTTGCTTTTTAATGCATCTATGGGATCACTTTTTTACCAGATATTTAAATTACATCTGTAACTGTTATTGACGAGAGAAACAGAATTAAATAAAAGGAGGCATTTCCCCTGTGGTCACATGGTTGTAGGTATGACATGGCTTTCATTTTTGGCTTATCAAAAAAAGCACCCGAACTATTTATCAATCACTTCATATAAATGAGTTGTCTGTTCGTTTAGGCCAATACTTTCAATATGATTCGCAGACCATATGCTGTAGTTTTCATAAATATATAGGACGGACAGCATAAGGAAAGGAAAGCAAACAGATAGACAAACCCTATTAAAGACAGGCAGATGTTAACAGTATCTCAGAATCAAGTTTTACAACTATCAAATTTTATTTTTTGGTAAAGACAAAAAACAGAGAGCCAGACGGACAGAAAGGCAGATAGACATGTTTTTAAACAGAAAGACAGACGGTGTAGATGGACATACAGATATCCATATTAGCACAAACATCTCTGATTCATTACGTTTGTGTTGAAACTATCTTATCTCATGTGTTTGTAAAATTGTACAACGAATTTAACACTCAAAATGGGGATCTATTACCACTGGCAAAGCAACAATTAACTCCGAATATAGCTCCTCATCAATATTTGTGGCACAATTTAGTTAAACCAGAGACACAGATAGCATGTCTCTGGTTAAACCATGGAGCTCAATAACAATTTGAACTGCTTACTGTGACTGTAAAATAAGTTTTCTCCCTTTTTTGCAATAACAATTTTGAAATTACATAATCATTGTATATTCTGTATCTGTTTTTGACTCCCCTGACATCTCATATATCACTAGTATGTAAAAAAGATAATATACTCGTAGATCACGCAGTGATTTTTCTCACTTTATTGGGAAGAGGCCTTAGCCTGTTGATTTTGGGAAAAATTATCGCTAAAATTGCTGATTTGGGAAGTAAAAAGTAAAAAAGCTTGTTTAAGTTCAGATTTTTGGGAAAACTGAATGATTTTAAAGAAAATTTCAATTGGGAAGAGGCCTTTTTTCGGAGTCTGTTATATAAGTAGTAAAATCACTGACGCTCAGTATTACCTTTCAATTCTTATCTTCCAAATGTTATTAAAATGAAAACATAGTAGCTATCATACACAATGACATTTTTATACCAAAAACTAATGATCTCTTAATAAATATCATGCATTTATGATTTTAAAATTAATAACAATTTATTCTAGATTTCGTGCATTGTTTACCCAAACACGCTTCCGTAGTTACATTTTGAAGCTACCCAGGATAAACCTTAATTTGTTTATTTTTATTTTTTCTACTTCATAAACATCTTATTATCAAAACGAATGTTAATATATTGGCTAATGATAATTTATATCTCATGTAAATTGAAAAATCTTTACTGTTTTAAACGACAAATTTATGCTGATTTATATACACACGAAAACCCATTACAATTCATTCATTGTATTTGACATTTGGGCATGTACGAGGCTAAAAGTTGTAAAACAAGTAAATATTACGGTGTCCTTATCGTGCCATTTAGAATGTCGTCCGTCGCGTCTAAGGGTAGACACACGACAATGCGAAGTGACATCGCGACAATGCGAAGCGACGCTCGACAACGCGAAGCGATATGCGACAATGCGAAGCGACGCTCGACAGTGTCAAACGATATGTCGCACTGTCGCCTAGAAATGTCGCGGTAAAAAAGGGCGACATTTAAGAAATGTCGCTTCGCGTTGTCGAGTGTCGCTTCGCATTGTCGAGCGTCGCTTCGCGTTGTCGCGATGTCACTTCGCGTTGTCGCGATGTCACTTCGCGTTGTCGCATTGTCACTTCGCATTGTCGAGTGTCGAGGTTGGTAGAAGTGCATACCACGACACTCGACAATGCGAAACGACAACGCGACAATGCGATACGACGCTCGACAATGCGAAGTGACACTCGACATCGCGAAGCGACATTTTTAAAATGTCGAGTAAATGTCGCGTTATTTTTATGATTTTTACACCGCGACGCTCAACATTGCGAAGCGACACTCGACAATGCGAAGCTACACTCGACAACGCGAAGCGATACTCGACAACGCGAAGCGACTCTCGACAATGCGAAGCGACATTTGGAATAATATCGTATCGCATTGTCGTGCGTCTACCGGTGCTTGGTCAGAATTTACTAACTCACCGACAAACGGTGCGATCATGGAAGGGGTCGCACTAAACTGCTGACGAATTAGCTGACGATATAGAATATATAGGAAACTGCTGACCAGTTAAACAAAGAAGGATTATCGAAAACTGCTGACCAGTTAGATAAAGAAGGGAAAACAATGAAGGTGTCAAATTGCCGTTGGTGATATTACAGGCGAGGTCGAGAAATACTTGATAAAATGTTTTTTCAAGATGTCAATATTACAAATGATACATATTAATTATAAAAAATTCAATTGATATATACTGTATATTTCTCAATTTATTTTGATATAATATTTTATTTAAGTACCTTAATGAATTTTCTTCTATGTGTTATATATTGGTTAAAATTTTAAAAATGTAGTCAAAATATGATGTACGAAAAATCATAATTTGTTTCAAGTATGTATAAAACTATGCATCATAGGTTAAAATATATACATGTACATATACATAATGTATATTTTAACAAAATATAATTATTATGTCGTATTTAGTGCAAATATGAAATAAAGTGATTTCTGTTTCCTTATTTGTTGTTCGTATAATTGTATAAGTAATATTGAACAAAAATTAATAATGTGCTAATTGTTATAGTTAATAAGCTTTTATTACATTATAAACAACATGTTTCCACAGATATCCATTAAACTGATAATTTATCGAGATCGATATGCCCCAAGGTCATATTAAAATCGATTTCACACGCGACGTGTCATTCTTGATTTATCTATGACAAAATACAATAAACAGTCAAAAATATGTTATTAAAATGCTGACTGTGGCGCCGTTATATGTCGCAACGCCGCTAAATGTCGCACTTGCCGCTAAATGTCGCACCATTGACGCTAAATGTCGCAACCGCCGCTAAATGTCGCAAAATCATTTGCCGTTAAATGTCGCAATGTTAACGTTAAATGTCGCACGAATTTCCCTTACCGTTAAATGTCGCAACACTACCGTTAAATGTCGCAAGATGTAAATTCATGTTAAAATCATGTTTAAAGTAGAATTATATTACTTTTTAACATTCTCATAGTTATTTTTATTGTAATTGCCATTATACAAAAATTATCTTTGTCTTACTTGGTTTCTTTAACGAACATAAATATCGAGGTTTTAAGCTACAATACTGCACGAATTTTTTGGACAACCCTCGTATAATGTAATCTTTAGGCTAGAAAGGATAATTGATACTAAATTCTCAATATTTTCCTCTTGTTTAACATTTTCATTTGTAACCCTGATTGACAACAGATTAAAGGTATTATGGTATTGTCACTCTCAGAATTTGGTTTAAGTAATTTCATTTATTTTCTCAGAAACAACCGAATTTACTTTAAACGTGGTTTAGTTGTTCACTATGATCATATGATGCAATATCAAAAGGCAGATAATCCCAGTTATATTTTTGCAAAGTTATTCCCCTTTTTTTTCTAAGATGTTTTCGCTCTGATTAACCTTTTGGTTACGGCTAATTTCAAACATATTCATTTTAAACTTAAAATACTTATTTCATATGAAAGTACTAATGCATTTCTAAAGGACAGATGACCCTGAAAGGTACTTTTTCTAAAATATCTCCCTTTTTATATTTTCAAAAAAGAAACATCACAAATATTCACTTCAAACGTGAAATATTGATTGAATATCAAGGCAATTTTTTTATTTTAACAGAAACGGCAAATACGTGAAAAAACACAGTATGAAATGCACGGTCAATACGAAAATCGAAAAAAAAATATGAGCCGTGTCACGACAAAACCAACATAATGGGTTTGCGACCAGCATGGATCCAGACCAGCCTGCGCTTTCGCGCAGTCTGGTCAGGATCAATGCTGTTCGCTTACCAACCCTTTTACAAGTCGAGAAACTGATAGCGAACAGCATGGATCCTGGTCAGACTGCGCGGATGCCCAGGCTTGTCTGGATCCATGCTGGTCGCAAACCGATTATGTTGGTTTTGTCGTGACACGGCTCATATCATGTAGTACTCCTTGATCATGTAGTATTCGATCCGCAGTCGGGTGCTAGATATGAGCGAATTTTACGATTATATGCACCGGAGTTTGTGTAAGCAGCCAGCCCGCATAGAGCGCGAGACTTGTAACCTCGACCTTGTTGGTTCTATTCCCGGGCTGGCCAACTAAAATTACTGATCAGTCTTTCGGATGATACTTTTAATCGAGGTCCCGTGTATGGGTGCTAAAACAACTTGGCACGCTAAAGAAGGGGAAGCTTCTGGAATCGAGACATCTTTCTATATCTGTTATTGCACTATCCTCCAAAATATAAAATGACTTGTACTCTTCTGAAGGACTCGCCCATATGGTCAACCGGTGGCGAGTATAAATAAACGCAAATTCACACACAGTAAGCAGATGTCAAAGTTAAAATAAGTACACAAGATTAAATACATTTTACGATTTGTCAAACACTATTTGAGCTTTGACATTGTGGCAAGTGATATTTTACTCGCCAAGTCGCTTTATACTATGAAAGATTCTCAGTAACTATCATATAATAAGAATACAAATAATTGATTAAGCTCATATTGACCTTGCTTTTTTGGCTGAAGACAGCTAGCCGTTTTGGCCAGAGAATTTAGGCGTTTTATATCATTGCTTTACTGTAATGAAAATCTTAATCTGTGACGCTTCATGATAAATATTTCAATGAAATTAAATCTGACATTTTTCGAAAAACACAAGACATGAATTATACTCGTACATATGTAACGACGATATTGGTTAGATATCTGTAACCACTTTTATGTTCGTCCTAAAATGTGCATGTCGAGTACGTCATAGTGAAGTACAAATGACCATAAATACAAACATACGCACAACAGTGTATTTATTTTAAGATAATTTTAAGAACTTTATTTTTCAAAACGAAAACAAATGGAACAAATGTGTAAAGAAAACATCTTTTTAATTTATTGCAACAATAATATGAATGACCACTGCCTTTCTGGCGTTAAAATGGAAATAAAAACACGCATACGACTAGCAAATTTGATAAAAGCATAAACTGTTTGTGTGAATTTCATCCTGCATATTAAAATCTATTTTAGCATTTGTGACCATGGCCCATTGATCCCTTCCTCAATATAAAGGAAGAATACCATGCAAGTTATCTACCTTCCAAATATGAAATACATTTGTCAATAAATAAAGGCTGTAAAAGTGTAGAAAACTATTTTAGAACTGGTGACCTTGACCCAACTGAACCATAACTCCATCCAAAGGACACAGATAAGCAATAATTTAAATAATGTTTCTGTAAATGAAACAATAAAATCTTTTACGACATACATGCAAGATAATGCATTTAAAGTATTTGGCAAATGCAAAAATACTAATCGAGAAACAAATTTAAAAACTAAGAAAAAATGGTTTGATAAAGAATGCTATGAGGCCAGAAAAGCATTAAATAGAGCAAGAAATGTATTTTTGAGAAATAGAACGAACGAGAATAAAAGCATTTTCATAAATAAAAGAAAGGTATATAAGAATATAAAACTTAGATGTAAACGTTTATTCAAAAAGACAGAGGGGAAACGAGTGTCAAAATTAGCAAAATGTAACCCAAAGTCTTTTTGGAGAAATGTGAGAACACAATACAGGCAACCTACTATAGAAAATAGAAACATAAGTATTGATGATATGTATATACATTTTAATAGTTTGTACGGTTCTACACCACTGTATGATCATGAAAATAATGATGTACATAATGATTACATATATGATAATGATTTAGATGTTGAATTTACATCGATGGAGATAAAAAATGCAATATTTTCGCAAAACAATTCCAAATGCCCAGGTACTGACCATCTGATTGCAGAAGTATTTAAAAATTCAATTGATATAATTTGTCCATTTCTCACACGCTTTTATAATAAAATATTTAATGATGGCGTATTTCCTGAATGCTGGGGAGAAGGTATTATAGTACCAATTTTTAAAGGTGGAGCTCATGAAGCAAAAAACTTTCGCGGAATTACCTTAAATAATATTTTGTCCAAAATATACTCAAAATTATTAGTTGATAGACTTATTAAATGGGCTGATAAACATGAAAAATTTATTGATAATCAATATGGTTTTCAAAGGAATAAGTCAACTATTGACTGTATTTTTGTTCTACATGCTATAATAACAAAGACTTTGTCGAGTAAGAAGAAACTCTATGTAGCATTTCTAGATTGGGAGAAAATGTTTGACCGTATTGATAGGGTTTTATTATGGAGAAAGTTACTGAATGAAAATATAAGTACAAAATTTGTTACTGCAATCAAGTCAATGTATGGTATTGTTAAATCTTTTGTTAAATATAAAAACATGCATTCTGATCTAATTAATTCTAAGATTGGAGTAAAACAAGGAGATCCAGCAAGTAGCATATTGTGTGTTTATTTTTTCTCAATGATATATTAAATAATATAAATAGGAACATTCCTGGTATTGTTAACATTGATGATATACAGGTATTTTTGTTGTTATTTGCAGACGACGCTGTAGTTTTCACACATGATCCAAATTCATTACAATCTATCTTGAATGATATAGAACATTATTGCAATATGTGGAATCTGAAATTAAATGTATCTAAAACAAAAGTAATGATTTTTGAAAATGTTAGACATACATCTTATGATTTCTTTTTGTATAACACTAGAATTGAAATTGTAGAATCTTTTAAATATTTAGGTGTGTATCTTTTTAAAAATGGGAACTGGAACAGAACTCAAAAATATATTGCGCAACATGCGTCATATTCACTACACAATCTATTTATTGTATGTAACCAGTTGGAACTTCCAGTTTCCCAAATGATAAGTTTATTTGATAGTATTGTTTTACCAACATTAAATTATGCTGCAGAAGTGTGGGGGCATCATGCTGGTCCGAACATAGAAATTATACATACAAAGTTTTGTAGAAGATTGTTATGTGTGAAACAATCAACCAATGTAGATGTGTTATATGGTGAACTTGGTCGTACACCAATGTCCATTCATAGAAAACTAATATTGATCAAATACTGGTTAAAACTTCTTAAACTTAATGAAAGAACTATATTGTATAAAAATTTTATTATGTTAAAAACAGATGCCGACAATGGTGTAACTTATAGTGGTAAAAACTGGGCATATACTGTTAAGACTATTTTAGAGCAGACTGGCTTGTTTTATATGTGGGAAAATCAGTTTACTATACATATAGATTTTAGTATTATTAAACAACGAATTTTAGACATATTCTATCAAAGTTGGTATTCCTCAATTAATAACTCGTCTAGATTAGATACATATTGTTTATTTAAACATTCACTCGAATTTGAAAACTATTTGGATTTTATCGTTGAACCGAAATTTAGGGTAGCTTTATCCAAATTTCGTTCATCTTCTCATAGTTTGGCTATTGAACGTGGACGGCATAGAAATATACCAAGAAATGAAAGATTGTGTAGTAATTGTAATGCCGGTCTTATAGAAAATGAGTATCATTTTGTATTAATATGTTCTAAATTCCAGGACTTAAGATCAAAATATATAAAGAGATATTATTATACGTGGCCTACTAAACAGAAATTTGTTAATCTCATATGTGCAAAATCAAAAGCAATAATTAATAATTTAGCAAAATATATATACTATGCAAACTTGCGAAATAACTAGTCATCTTTAATGCAGATACATATATATATTATATTATTGTGCTCTTCTGTAAACCATGTCTTTGTATAAAAAATTGTATTGCTATGGAACATGTTGTTTTAATGCAATAAAATATTTGTAGTTGTAGTTAGATATATAGGGAAACTGCTGACCAGTTAGATATATAGAGAAAAATATATTTTGCCGTGAAATTGTTACTCATTTTATAATGTATGCAAATTTTATATATTATATAAAATTATGTCGACAATTTATTAAGTAAAAACACTGCTGACCAATTTAATGTTAATTCAAATTGATTTAAGCCGTAAAACTCTTCTTATTCTATATGGTCAGCAAATTTAACGCTCTTTACATTCAGGCGAGAAAATGCTGACCAGTTAAACATATATAGTAGAATCTGCTGACCAGTTAGATATATAGGGAAACTGCTGACCAGTTAGATATATAGAGAAAAATATATTTTGTCGTGAAATTTTAATTCATTTTATAATGTACGAAATTCAATATATTGTATAAAATTTTGTCGACATTTAATTAAGTAAAAACACTGCTGACCAATTTAATGTTAATTCAAATTGATTTAAGCCGTAAAACTCTCTTATTCTATATGGTCAGCAAATTTAACGCTCTTTACATTCAGGCGAGAAAATGCTGACCAGTTAAACATATATAGTAGAATCTGCTGACCAGTTAGATATATAGGGAAACTGCTGACCAGTTAGATATATAGAGAAAAATATATTTTGCCGTGAAATTGTAATTCATTTTTATTATGTATGCAAATTCAATTTATTTTATAAAATTATGTCGACATTTAATTAAGTAAAAACACTGCTGACCAATTTAATGTTATTTCAAATTGATTTAAGCCGTAAAACTCTTCTTATTCTATATGGTTAACATTTAATTAAGTTAAAACACTGCTGACTTATTTAATATTAATTCAAATTGCAATTATTGCTTTTGAAAATACATTTTTTTTCCGTTACAAGATTTTTCTATTGAAATATCACTAACAAGAGATTTTGATAAAACTCATAACATCATAATTCTTTATAAAACATTAATTCAAATGTTTGCATATCTTTAGAGGTATAAAAAGCTGTTTAATATATCCTTTTAAAATCACGGATTTATATTACATGTAGTAATGTAAATCCGTGTTAAAATGTATGATATTATGGTACTTTAAATGTATATATTAATTTAGTTTATAAACATAGTCATATAAATGCAAAAATTAAAAATATAATTAAAAGAATAAAAGTAATTTCCCATCTTTTTATTACCCCCTACGGCGTGTTTATATAACTTCACACCTTCAATGTTTCCCTTCTTTGTGTAACTGGTCAGCATTTTCCGATAATCCTTCTTTATTTAACTGGTCAGCAGTTTCCTATATATCTATATCGTCAGCTAATTCGTCAGCAGTTTAGTGCGACCCCTTCCATGATCGCACCGTTTGTCGGTGAGTTAGTAAATTCTGACCAAGCACCGGTAGACGCACGACAATGCGATACGATATTATTCCAAATGTCGCTTCGCATTGTCGAGTGTCGCTTCGCGTTGTCGAGTATCGCTTCGCGTTGTCGAGTGTCGCTTCGCATTGTCGAGTGTCGCTTCGCAATGTTGAGCGTCGCGGTGTAAAAATCATAAAAATAACGCGACATTTACTCGACATTTTAAAAATGTCGCTTCGCGATGTCGAGTGTCACTTCGCATTGTCGAGCGTCGTATCGCATTGTCGCGTTGTCGTTTCGCATTGTCGAGTGTCGTGGTATGCACTTCTACCAACCTCGACACTCGACAATGCGAAGTGACAATGCGACAACGCGAAGTGACATCGCGACAACGCGAAGTGACATCGCGACAACGCGAAGCGACGCTCGACAATGCGAAGCGACACTCGACAACGCGAAGCGACATTTCTTAAATGTCGCCCTTTTTTACCGCGACATTTCTAGGCGACAGTGCGACATATCGATTGACACTGTCGAGCGTCGCTTCGCATTGTCGCATATCGCTTCGCGTTGTCGAGCGTCGCTTCGCATTGTCGCGATGTCACTTCGCATTGTCGTGTGTCTACCCTTAGACGCGACGGACGACATTCTAAATGGCACGATAAGGACACCGTAGGATTTCGTCGGCTACAATCGCGCAATGTGTCCTCAACCAAATAACAGCCCACGAAATAGTACATGAATTTGATCCTATGAAACTCCCATACTTCGTCGGGATATCTTAAAAACTTCCATATTTAGCCTTTTCAATTTCAAATTAAGTTATCCAAGTTAAAATATAAACGTATTTGATTGATAAAAACGTTGTAGCCCCGTAGTATTATTGCGCAATTATGCAAATAACTGCTGAAACGATTTACCGCTGTCGAAAAAGTACGTAGGACAGCAAATTATGCTATAATTAAGGAGTAAGCTCAATAATTCATAGAAATTACAAGCAGGAAATAAATATTTCCCCATTAAACAAAACATTTTTATTAACAGATCAAAAGTTTTTCGTGACTTTAGAATAACTCGCGCATTAATAAAAGAAGAACTCTTTTCGTGACTCATACCGCGGGTTTAGCTGAATATCCAGCAGTTATTAATAAATTAGACTACAGTACAATGGTTAGTATTATAAATATCTATTTTTGAAAATGCATGTAACAAGGGAGTTTTTCAACACTTTACCACCATGTAGTCTTTCATGGTAATCTTTATTGAAGGAAGTTATAATATCAGTTCTACTTCCGATTCTTGTGTTTTGTTTACATAGTTTTCTAGGTCACGATATGAGTTAACCTGCTATGAGATTATAATAGCCTTCGACCAGAAGATAACACTATTCTAAAAATAGATTCTGCATCATCTGTGCTGACTTTCGGACGAGTACACATTATACATGTAATAAACCAGCGGATACTTACTTTGTTTACATGCAATACTTTAAGAAATTCTATACAATTGTAAGAAGCAAACAAGTTGAAAATGGAATTTAGTGTGAAATTGAAAGGGACAACTAAACACTGTAGTGCTTAAGTGACGTAAATGAAAAAAAAAATTAAAAAATACACCATTAATTGCTGATGATTTTAACCAAAAATATTTTTAATGAGACATATCCAAGAGAAATAAAAATACAAATGACTTATATTTTATTGTCTATATGCCCACTATGATATAACTCGAAGCAATTCTAATTAACATTCTCATATGTATATGTATTATGATTGAAGTTTATTTGCATGGTTTTATTTTAGAAATATTTCGTTGACAGTTTTTTTTCTATTTACATATCATTTCTTGGAATAAATCGATAAGGACACTGATTTACAAGTTTGACCAGAGTTTTTAGGCATAAATTTCATTCTGTATTTAAAAATTTGGACTTGTTCTGCTTGAAAGTAGAAAATCTGAATTATATCAGATTGGGACACATAAAATATATTGCTCTACAAATCTCGAAATTGTATGGAACAAATTTTCTCTTTTATATCTTTTGTGTGTTTAAAAAAAAAAAGCCTTAATTAATGTCTCTCCGGTTGCATGTCCGTCGCATTCAGTGCTGCAGCACTTTGATTACAGTAAAAGATCCTCTTTTTTTAGTCTTCCAGAAAATTACGTTTAAATAAAAGCAATAGTATAATGAAATATATTCCATCAGATGATATCCTGCAATGTATATTCATCATGCATAGGATTGAATATATAAACTAAGCACTTTCTCAATTCGACTTGATGTCGTATATAGATGTCGAAGATTTTATAATTTAAACAGTTTTCGAAAAGTGACATTTTAAGTATTTAAAAGTATTCATAAAAGTTTCCTAAAGAAATTTCATTTAATTTAATGCTCGTACATTCATCCACCCATGTGTTTCATTCAAACAAAAACGTTTAGAAGTCAAAGGAAAATATTTTTTCATAAACAATATTTTTACTTGTTTTCTATACATATGAAAAGATAGATCAATTTAGTTTTCCAAAATGTTTTAAATAGTGCCGGAAATGAAATAATCGTAATTGTCAGAATGTTTTTAATGATATATGAACATGTCCTAATTGTTATTCATTTATTCATTGAAAAATGGACATAAGTCGAATATTAAAAACTTCTATCTGACATGAGATCTAGATGGTTACATGACAAAGTACAGATAGTTTTTCGTGTTATATATGTTTTATTGTCTTATAATTGTAACGACGTTTGCTTGATCTTTTTTTCAAATTAAAGTAGATACAAACTCGAATATTACTTGTTGAAGAGTGTAAACACATCAGATTTTGAATAATGATGAAAAAAAACTTTATTAAAGCATTTTGTATAGACTAACTTTGTTATTTTACCTTTATTGTCATCATAAAGTGTTATAGCCAAATACAAAATCATTCAACATTTTTGTAGGACATTTCAAAGTTATCAGAACGATTTAATATTTCATTGTTTCAGGTATCGAAAAACGTAAAGGTATTTACAAAAAAGATCTTAGGACTTGTACAACGAATAATCAGTTATTTTATTCAAAGAAAAATAGATTTGGTACGGGACATCAAGTAATTACTATCAAAATA
Source organism: Ruditapes philippinarum (assembly GCF_026571515.1). NCBI lineage: Eukaryota > Metazoa > Mollusca > Bivalvia > Venerida > Veneridae > Ruditapes > Ruditapes philippinarum. The sequence continues at coordinate 34,261 of NW_026854292.1, forward strand.
CAGTACGTATTGCGCAGTAAGGTATTCATCTTAAATAACTCGTATACTAACGGACAAGTAGAGGTTTTGATGCTAAAGCATCAAGTCGCCGGATAGAAAAATGATTGTATTATCATAAATTTAAGAAAATATCAGTTTAAAAATGGTTAAAGAAAATAGGAGAAATAAGTTGAGTTACTGTTCATTCACAATAAAACATCATATTTGAAGCAAACTTGCTTAGCAATATTGTCAAGAAACTGCTATCAGTATTAAATAAGCAAGTATTGGTTGGCAATATTGACCTGAGACTCATTTATTTTCAGGACGTGTTTCATTAGTTTCCATACCTTATTATGATTAATATTAAAGGTTTTATATATAGTATAGATCTCGATATACTGCGCGATGGCCTAGTGGTAAGTATGACGAAGTTGTGACCTAGTAGGTGCAAGTTCGAATCTTGGACAATTCCTTTTTGTCGTTTTCATAAATATATTTTTTTTATAAAACATAAGGTGATAAATCGTGTGTTTCATTTCTAGTATTTTTTTAATTTCATCATTTTGATTAATTTTGTTAGGCAAGTGATATGGTTGTAATTCCACTTGTTATTCTACCTTATACCGTTGTACCATACATCGAAATCCGTATGGTTTATAACCGACAAATAATTACCGGTCATCAAATTTATGCAAAGTGTCTATGAAAATATGTATGTTTTAATTATTGCATGAAACAATGCAATTGTACCGTAAAAGTGGTATCTAATACGATTCCGGATCCAGGGATTTTCCCCTTACCGTCATCCTGCGCGACGGAATTCGACGGAATATAACGAAACCGACAATTACCACTAATGTGCCTCTTTAGCATCTTTTTTGTGATGTTCAACCTAAACTAAACTATTGAACGTTCTAACAGAAAGGGCCAAGAACCCTTTACCAAAAAATGAAAAGGTTTTGAAAAATTATTTTTAATGTGTAAAATATGAGTATTCAGACCTTTCTTATGATATAAAATATGAAACTTATTAATGAAAAGTAACTTTGTAATTATTTATACAAAATTACTATGATTTGCATTTCATCAGCCGCCATACCATTCACAAGTTACCTGTATGTCATTTCAGCAATCTGTTATTAGTAATATATTTAATATCAATAACATGCTAGTCCGATTAAAGTAAAATTTAACGCCAAACAAATTGCAACACAAGCTTTTTTTACATTTTTAGTTTGTTATACACATCATATAAAACAGGTAAAAACCCTAAAAAAATCTAACCATGGCAAACCAGTAAAAAAAGCAATTCAAATTTTGCATTTGTTTCGAGTTTTTATATGGTTCTGCATGTACACCATACACAGAGTTTTATACTGTAACCGGTGTCGAGGTAAACAAAAGTTATGAGGCCGCGCGATTTAAATATATCAAAATTAACACATTTACTACTTGGAGTTGGATATAGAAGCTGTTGTGCAAAGTATGTATAAATTTTCATATTATATTTTACGGTGTCCTTATCCTTAGACGCGACGGACGACATTCTAAATGGCACGATAAGGACACCGTAAAATCCCATGTGTAGATGACATAGCTCTGAACGCGCCTGAGGGTGCGTCCGTCGCAAAAACTGATTATGTACAGATTGAACAGTAGGACAGGACACCACATGGAATGTTTTTAACGCTTAAAATGTGTACCTACGTTTTCTCAAAATGTCATGAAAATTAGCTAAGTGTATGCTCTCTTCGTTATGTTATAGTGAAAGAATATGAAAAACATTTAACAGTATTTTAAAGTCAAGTTCACCTTTCACCTATTTTTCTGAATATGCTTATCTTCATCAAAATTCGACTTTTTATCTGTTATTCTACGGGATATTCAATATGAATGCGTAACTTATTTAATAAATTAAATTGAGAAAATCCAGTTAATGTCAATTATATATATATATACACGCATTATATATACTCAATATATATATACACACACACACACACATACACACCAAAAAATATATAACAAATCAGTGAAAATTCAGTTATTTAACCTTCAAGGTCAATGTCATTAAAGAGCCCAAGTCAATTTGAGTTTGATAATTATGAAGGTCTTGTCCTTAAGAATGTTCTGTTATAATATGAAGTCATTCCATTCTATAAAAGCACAGTTACAGCCAAAAAAAATAATGAAAATTTCAATAATTTGACCTTCAAAGTCAAGGTCATTTATGAGTGAAGGTCAAGGTCTGTCTGGTTACTTTTAAGGGCTATCCTTGAAGATTATTATGTCAAAGTTTGAAGACAATCCATGCAAAAATAAAGTTACAGCCAATAATAGCCCAAAAAAATGAAAATTTCAATAATTTGACCTTCAAAGTCAAGGTCATTTATGAGTGAAGGTCAAGGTCTGTCTGGTTATTCTTAAGAGATATCCTTGAAGATTATAATGTTCAAGTTTGAAGACAATCCATTCAAAAATAACAAAGTTTATGGATGAAGGTCAAGGTTTGTGTGGTCTACTGAAAAGGTCTTGTCCCAAGGGTTGTTGTGGCCAAGTATGAAGACAATACACCAAGAACTAAAAAAATTATGATCCAGGTACAAGTTTGCGGACGGCAACGACAACAGGTACGGCAACGGCAACGCCGCAGGACTACTAGTATAACAATACCTCTACTTTTAAAAAAAAAAGTCGAGATCAAAATTAAGCATGAAAAATAACAAAGGGCAATATCTGAAATCGCTCAACTGTATATAGGCCCTTGGGGCGGGTCTTATTTTAACCCGGGGCCTTTTTTTAACCAACTAGGTAGACACCCATTAGAAGATGTTTCATGATAAATATCTAAGCTCTAGCTCTTTGGAGTTTTTAAAAGAAGATTTTTTAAGTTTTTACTATAGACATATAAGGAAAATCAGACCCCCGGGCGGGGCCAAATTAACCCTGGGGCTTTTATTTGAACAAATTTGGTAGATACTCACTAGAAGATGTTTCATGTTTAATATCTAAGGTCTAGCTCTATGGGTTATTTAAAAGGAGAATTTTTCTAGTTTTTACTATAGACATATAAGGAAAATCAGAGACCCGGGCGGGGCCAAATTAACCCTGGGGCTTTTATTTGAACAAATTTGGTAGATACTCACAAGAAGATGTTTCATGTTTAATATCTAAGGTCTAGCTCTATGGGTTATTTAAAAGGAGATTTTTTCTAGTTTTTACTATGGACATATAAGGAAAATCAGTACCCCCGGGGCGGGGTCAATTTTGATTAAAGGGCTTTTATTTGAACAAACTTGGTAGACACTCATCAGAAGATGTTTCATGTTTAATATCTAAGCTCTAACTCTTTGGGTTTTTCAAAAGAAGACTTTTTAAAGTTTTTAACCCCCCGGGATGGGGCTAATTTTGATCCCAGGGGTTTTATTTAAACAAACTTGATAGACACTCATTAGAAGATGCTTCATGCCAAATATTTAAGCTTTAGCTCTTTCAGTTTTTTAAAAGAAGATTTTTTAAGTTTTTGCTATAAGGGCAGTAACTCAAAAATTATAATGGGAAGAGTTATCGTTTTTGTGCACAGCATTTCTCCTCAATAAGATCTATCCACCTATGAAGTTTCATGCTGACATCTCGACATGTCGACATTTTGAATTATGCTCCACTCAGGTGAAAAATTAAGTATTAAAACATAACAAAGGGTAGTAACTCAAAAATTATGAAGGGTAGAGTTATCATTCTTGTGCACTGCACACCTCCTGAGTGAGATCTATCCACCTATGAAGTTTCATGTTGATATCTCATAAGCTTTTTGAGTTATGCTCTGGACAAAAATTAAGTTTGAAAAATAACAAAGGGCAATAACTGAAAAATTATGCAGGGTAGAGTTAACATTCTTGTGCACTGTACTCCTCCTCAATATGATCTATCCACCTATGAAGTTTCAAGTAGATATCTCAAATACTTTTTGAGATATGCTCCGGACAAAAAGTATGAAAAATAACAAAGGGAAATAATTCAAAAATTTTAAAGGGTAGAGTTGTCATTCTTGCTCACAGCATTCCTCCTCAATAAGATCTATCCACCTATTAAGTTTCATGTTGACATCTCAAAGACTTTTTGAGTTATGCTGCACTTCCTGAGTGAGATCTATCCACCTATTAAGTTTCATGTTGATATCTCAAAGGCTTTTTGAGTTATGCTCTGGACAAAAATTAAGTTTGAAAAATAACAAAGGGCAATTACTGAAAAAATATGCAGGGTAGAGTGATCATATTACCTCAAATACTTTTTGAGATATGCTCCAGACAAAAATGTCGGACGGAAGGATACTATTTATATACCCCGCCGCCTTTGGCGGGGGATAATAACTTATGTTCAAAGTGTACAATAGTGTTTATTGGATAATTCCAGATATGTGACTTTCTTCATTTATTATAAAAATATTAATGTCATTTTTCATATCTACATTTGTATGTACTGTACATGTAAATATGTAGGCTATTTCATTTTCGTGTCGCCTTGTAAAGGGAGACATAATTATAGGGGTTACTTTTGTCGTCGTCGTCATTGGCGTTTTTGTTGTCAGTGTCGGCATAGGCGGCAGTCCCCTTAAGCTTGTCCGGAGCATAAGTCAGTCATTATAAGTTTGATTGACTCCAAACTTGGTATGCATGCTTCTTATAATGACCCGATGTGCAATGCAAAAAAATCTTCATGATATTGATTAGAAGTGCAGTGCACAAAAACTTCATGATATTTTAGTTATTGCCCTTTGTTAATTTTCTTACTTATTACTGCTTGCCCAGAGTATAACTTGGTCACTATAAGTTTAATTAACTCCAAATTTCTTATGTAAGCTTTTTTCATTGACCTGATGTGCAGTGCTTAAGAATCCATCATAGAGTCCCCCATTTGATCTATCAGTGTAAAACTTTTCCATGGTATTTTTTTTGCCCCCGGAGGAGGCATAATATAATCGCACCGTCTGTCCCACTTTATTCGTGTCCGATCTGTAACTTCATCATACATTGAGGGATTTTGAAATTACTTGGCACAAATGTCTACCACATCAAGACGATATGTGTAGCGTCAAAGAATCAAGTCCCTACCTCAAAGGTCAAGGTCACACTATCATTTTGAAGTTTCATATTATCGCAATTAGAATTAATAGGTACAGTCGACATTGTATTAAGAGACCACTCGAGGCACTGCAAAAAAGTGGTCTCTTAATAAAAGACTCGAGGGTTTCGTTTTCATACTACAAGTCAAAGATACAATAACATCTTTTTATCCCTCACCGAAAGGCGGCGGGGGATATAGAAATAGTCTCCGTTCGTCCTTCCGTCCGACATTTTTGTCTGGAGCATATCTCAAAAAGTATTATTTTTTTTTTGAGGTATCAACTTGAAACTTCATAGGTGGATAGATCATATTAAGGAGGAGTGCAGTGCACAAGAATGATCACTCTACCCTGCATATTTTTTCAGTTATTGCCCTTTGTTATTTTTCAAACTTAATTTTTGTCCAGAGCATAACTCAAAAAGCCTTTGAGATATCAACATGAAACTTAATAGGTGGATAGATCTCACTCAGGAAGTGTGCAGTGCTTAAGAAAGATAACTCTACCCTTCATAATTTTTGAGTTATTGCCCTTTGTTATTTTTATACTTAATTTAACGTTATAGGTGGATAGATCATATTGAGGAGGAGTGCAGTGCACAAGAATGATAACTGTACCCTGCATAATTTTTCAGTTATTGCCCTTTGTTATTTTTCAAACTTAATTTTTGTCCAGAGCATAACTCAAAAAGTCTTTGAGATGTCAACATGAAACTTCATAGGTAAATTTATCTTATTAAGGAGGAATGCTGTGCGCAAGAATGATAACTCTACCCTATAAAAATTTTGAGTTATTGTCCTTTGTTATTTTTCATACTTTTTGTCCGTAGCTTATCTAAACAAGAGCACCGCTTCGCGGAGCATTATATGCCCGAAAGTGATTTTTTAATAAAGATGAAGCATTTGTAAGACATTGGAATTAAATAAAGTATTACCTCCTTCAAATTCTTTCGGGCATATAAAAAGTGTTAGAGATATCAACTTGAAACTTTAAAGGTTGATAGATCTCATTGAGGAGGAGTGCAGCACATAAGAATGAAAACTCTACCCTGCATAATTTATCAGTTATTGCCCATTGTTATTTTCAGCCAGCAGTATTCATATAGGTTTCAAATCTGTAATCACTTCAGCCATCAGTTTTCATTACCAAAAGACCTCTGTAAATTGAATTATTCTGCTCTACTACATATACATTTTTTCAATGAGCAAACACATTCGGCGGGGAAGTGCCATGCTAACATGGCTCTTGTTGTTTATTGAAGTTGGAAGTCATCTGAACCTAAAAAGTGGTTCCTTGGCTTTTATTAGCCAAAGACTTCTAAGGTGACAGATTGCATTGAAAAAGAGAACCTACTCTAAGAAATTACTTAATCATTTTTTGTATGAAACTGTGTAAACTTAATTGAAATATTTAGTTTAGCCCAACAACTAAAACGGTTTTAGCTTGGGGTCTGATTAAAATCTGATTTAAGTAAACAAACAATGAAAAAGTTAACAATAGAGTTCCAGGATATGTAGTTGAAAGTAAGTAGGATTTGACTCAAAGCTTTATTTCAATGGCAATCTGATATAACACCAATATTTTAATCCCAAGTATGTGATTCCTATATGAAAAGTTAGGAAGAATAAACAAGAGGGCCATGATGGCCCTAGATCGCTCACCTGACTTATCAAACTCATCCAAACAATTACCTAGACAAGCATTCTGACCAAGTCTCATGACAGGTGAGTCAAAAATGTGACCACTACAGTGTTAACAAGGATTATCCATATTTGAGCAGTGCGACCTAGTTTTTTACCCAGGTGACACATATTCAAACTTGACCTAGAAATCATCAAAACAAACTTTCAGACCAATTTCCAGGATACTTGGATCAAAACAGTAGCAACTAGAGTGTTAACAAGATTTTTCTATTTTTAGCTCCGGTGACCTAGTTTCACATGCGATTTCGAACTCATCCAAGCAATTACCTAGACAAGCATCTTGACCAAGTTTGATGATAATTGAGTCGAAAATGTGACCACTAGAATGTTAACAAGGTTTTTCCATATTTGGGCGGTGTGACCTAGTTTTTCATCCAAGATGACCCCTGTTCGATCTTGACTTAGAAATCATCAAAACAAACTTTCAGACCAATTAACAGAATATTTGGATCACAACAGTAGCCACTAGAGTGTTAACAAGATTTTTCTATTTTTAGCTCCTGTGACCTAGTTTTTCATCCGAGATGTCCCATGTTCGATTTATTCCCAGCAATGACCTAGACAAGTTTCCTGACCAAGTTTGATGACAATTGAGTCAAAATTGTGACCACTAGATTGTTAACAAGGTTTTTCTATTTTTAGCTCCTGTGACCTAGTTTTTCATCCGAGATGACCCATGTTCAAAGTCATCCGAGCTATCACCTAGACAAGCATCTTGATCAAGTTTGATGATGATTGATGCAAAAATGTGACCGCTAGAGTGTTAACAAGGTTTTTCTATTTTTAGCTCCGGTGAGCTACTTTTTCATCCGAGATGAGCCATGTTCAAACTCATCCGAGCTATCACCTAGACAAACATCTTGACCAAGTTTGATGATGACTGATGCAAAAATGTGACCGCTAGAGTTTTAACAAAGTTTTTCTATTTTTAGCTCCGGTGACCTACGTTTTCATCCGAGATGACCCATGTTCGAACTCATCCGAGCTATCACCTAGACAAGCATCTTGACCAAGTTTGATGATGATTGATGCAAAAATGTGACCGCTAGAGTGTTAACAAGGTTTTTTATATTTTTAGCTCCGGTGACCTACTTTTTCATCCGAGATAACCCATGTTCGAACTCATCCGAGCTATCAACTAGATAAGCATCCTGACCAAGTTTGATGATGATTGATGCAAAAATGTGACCGCTAGAGAGTTAACAAGGTTTTTCTATTTATAGCTCCGGTGACCTAGTTTTTCATTCGAGATGACCCATATTCGAACTCATCCGAGCTATTATCTAAACAAGCATCCTGACAAAGTTTGATGATGATTGGGTCAAAAATGTGACTAGTGTTCACAAGGTTTTTCTATTTTTAGCTCCTGTGACCTAGTTTTTCATCAGAGATGACCCATGTTCGAACTCATCCAAGCAATTGACTAGACAAGCATTCTGACCAAGTTTGATGATGATTGGTTCAAAAATGTGACCACTAGAGTGTTCACAAGGTTTTTCTATTTATAGCTCCTGTGACCTACTTTTTCATCCGAGATGACCCATGTTCGAACCCATTCGAGTTATCACCTAGATAAGCATCCTGACTAAGTTTGATGATGATTGAGGCAAAAATGCGACCGCTAGAGTGTTCACAAGCAATTGTGGACGGACGACGGACATTCACCGATCCTAAAAGCTCACCCTGAGCAAGCTCAGGTGAGCTAAAAAGGAAATGTTATGCGAACATATACTTTCAAAAAGATATTTCTAATATGATATTTGTAAATACATATACCTAAAATTCCCTTTAAGAATTAGCATGCAAATATGGGGCATAACAGAGGACCTATAGAGGACCTATATGATATTATAATATACCAAATATCAACGCTCTTAGCCTAATTTATCTTCAGAAAAGAAGTTATTTAAAGTTAATTATATGTATAATGAAAATCAATGACCCCGGGACGAGGCCAATTTTGACCCAAGGGCTATAATTTAAACAATCTTGGCAGAGATCCACTACACAATGCTTCATGCCAAATATCTAACCTCTATCCTTTGTCAATGTAGAGAAGATGATTATTTAAGTCTTTACTTTATACATATAAGGAAAACCTATGACCTCGGGGACAGGGCCAATTTTGAAACTAAGGGCAAAATTTGAACAACTTTGGTAGAGGACCTATAGATTATATTATAATACAAATATCAAGCTCTAAGTATTGTACCTTCAGACAAGAACAAGTTTTAAGTTTTTACAATACCTACTGTTGTAATATCAGCTGATTAGCTAGTTTATAATATATGCACATTGCGCATGCTCAATAACATCTCTAGCCAGTACCTCGATGTTAGGGATTTTAGGTGAATAAATTTACATCTTGTAGAGTTATATATAATACACCTGTTTGTGTTATATCACTATTTGTGAAGTCTACTTATTATAACCACCTACATTATGTAAATCAATGATCCCCGGGGTGTGGTCAATTTTGACTCCAGGGAACCCACAAACGCACACATAGAGATCTATCGCTATATGCTGCAGTGGCATAAAAATTAAGCAAAAATCAGACATTTTACCTTGAAGGTTGTCTTTTGGAAAAAAAAAATTAAATATGTAACAAGAAGCGCCGCAATGCGACGAAAACCAGGTTTTCAAAGACCAAGTTTTGATGTGACAGCAATCAATAGATCAAAGTGCACTGAAGTTATTGAGTAGATACTAAAAATTCTATTGTAAGCAAATTACCTTGACCTTGCTACCAGATATCTAAGTGGCAATCCAAAGCTGCCACTCAGCAAGTTCGGTGTCAAAAGGTCAAGGCAAACTCAAGTTATAACATGAAAACTAAATGCATTAACCTTGGTCACAGACACCTGGGTAGCAATCCCAAGCTGCCTCTTGATATAAGCTACCCATACATCAAGTTTGGTGTCAATAGGCCAAAGCAAACTAAAGTTATTGAGCAGAAACTGAATTTCTATTTTTAGTAACAGTGACCTTAAAATTGATCACAGACACCTGGGTAGCAATCCCAAGCTGCCTCTTGATATAACCTATCCATACACCAAGTTTGGTGTCAATAGGCCAAAGCAATCTCAAGTTATTGAGCGGAAACTGAATTTCTATTTTTAGTAACAGTGACCTTGACCTAAATCACAGACACCTGGGTAGCAATCCCAAGCTGCCTCTTGATATAAGCTATCCATACACCAAGTTTGGTGTCAATAGGCCAAAGCAAACTCAAGTTACTGAGTGGAAACTGAATTTCTATTTTTAGTAACAGTGACCTTGACCTTGATCACAGACACCTGGGTAGCAATCCCAAGCTGCCTCTTGATATAAGCTATCCATACACCAAGTTTGGTGTCAATAGGCCAAAGCAAACTCAAGTTACTGAGTGGAAACTGAATTTCTATTTTTAGTAACAGTGACCTTGACCTTGATCACAGACACCTGGGTAGCAATCCCAAGCTGCCTCTTGATATAACCTATCCATACACCAAGTTTGGTGTCAATAGGCCAAAGCAAACTCAAGTTATTGAGCGGAAACTGAATTTCTATTTTTAGTAACAGTGACCTTGACCTTGATCTGATCACAGACACCTGGGTAGCAATCCCAAGCTGCCTCTTGATATAAGCTATCCATACACCAAGTTTGGTGTCAATAGGCCAAAGCAAACTCAAGTTATTGAGCGGAAACTGAATTTCTATTTTTAGTAACAGTGACCTTGACCTTGATCTGATCACAGACACCTGGGTAGCAATCCCAAGCTGCCTCTTGATATAAGCTATCCATACACCAAGTTTGGTGTCAATAGGCCAAAGCAAACTCAAGTTATTGAGCGGAAACTGAATTTCTATTTTTAGTAACAGTGACCTTGATCACAGACACCTGGGTAGCAATCCCAAACTGCCTCTTGATATAACCTATCCATACACCAAGTTTGGTGTCAATAGGCCTAAGCAAACTCAAGTTATTGAGCAGAAACTGAATTTCTATTTTTAGTAACAGTGACCTTGATCACAGACACCTGGGTAGCAATCCAAGCTGCCCCTTGATATAAGCTATCCATACACCAAGTTTGGTGTCAATAGGCCAAAGCAAACTCAAGTTATTGAGCGGAAACTGAATTTCTATTTTTAGTAACAGTGACCTTGGGTAGCAATCCCAAGCTGCCTCTTGATATAAGCTACCTACACACCAAGTTTGGTGTCAATAGGCCAAAGCAAACAAGTTATTGAGCGGAAACCAAAAGTTGACGCCCGCCTGCCGACTTCGGCATTACAATAACCCGGTTTTCGTTGAAAACCTGGTCAAAAACCTTCTGCCCAGAGCTTGAAACATAACCTTGGGGTCCTCTACAAAAGTTCTATAGATCAAGTCCCACCCAAGGGGTCACTTATTTTACATCCAGGCTTTCATAGGAATCACATTTAAATCTGCAATGCCATAACTTTGATATTTAGCATGTATCATTTTTCAATAAAATAACTTAGTGTTGTGTAAAATAGATTAACAATAAACTGCAAACTCCTTAAGTTTTAAACCCCCTGGTGACTGACAACTTTGCCAAATAGATATTCATTTATTTACTTTTCCAGGGTGATATTAGATATGGTAAGAACTTTATTTAGGACAAATTAACAGAAACAAACTAGATGAATCACTTTTTAATGTAACACAATACTTTATTTATATCTTTATTTGAATTTTTTGTAAGCTAAAGATGCTATGCATGTTGAAAACTTGCTTTCCTTCTGAAAATGCTGTTTCATATGCACTACTAGCTTAATTGTGAACTGCACTAGGGGCAAAACAAGAACATTACAACAATATACGGTTACAACTTACACCCTTACCAATGTGATAGCTTACTGGGTTTATATGTCAAACAAGTGGGGCTTCACCCGCTTATAAAATATCAAGGGGCTGCAATCTCTTTGGTATTTTCTGATCTTTGCAATCTAAATTGTACTGTACATGTATATTTGTATGTTTTTCCCTGTATAAGATTATTTTGATATACATGTACTATAATTCATCTTGTAGGCGGCTGCGTTTAGGGCGAAGTTCAGAAGTGAAAATATTTTCACTGCACCCTGCTTCATCGGAGAAGAACAGAAAAGAATAGAACAAAACATGTCTTTTATTTTCACCCAAACATTTTTCAATACAATTTGGAGAACATAACAAAATGTTTATATAACAGAGAAAGTATAGTTCCGGTACAAAAAAGTATAATCATTAAACAGAGTACACTTCCAACTAAAAAGAAAATTTTTTACCAAATAAGAAAAACCTGATATTCCAAATTTCTTCTTCTAAACTATGAAATGAAATATCAAGCCGAGATTGGTTTACTTTAAGTCAATGTACACAATTAATTTATTATTCTGTATCAATTTGGAAAAACAAATATGGTGGTTGTCTCTTGTAATGATTTGAACAGGTATGTTCCAAATACGCACATGCATGTTATTTAGTATTAAACATTAGCACAAGCATGTAGTGAATCTGCACGTGAATGTTGTGCATAACAGTTATTTACAACTAAAAGGAAGGTCATTCATAGATTTAACAAGGCAGTCTGAAGGACAGCTAAATCCCCTTCCGCAGTGAACATGTACTTCTTGACCTTTTGCCAACCATGACCTTGATGTTGTGCCATGCATATCATGAGCACATAGTCTCACAATGGTGATTATTTGTGCCAAGTTACTTAAAATCTTCCAGTCAAAAAGTTATGGAGAACATAAAACCTTGACCTTGGAGGTAGCAACCTGGTTATTGAGCTCTGCAGATTGTGTCATGGTGGGGATCATATATGTGCCAAGTAATTTTAAAACCTTTAAATTGTCAATAAAGTATAGAGTGGACATGAAAAATAGATGTTTTTACATTGGACCTTTGAGTGTGACCCTGACCTTCAGAATTGTGACTTCATAATTGTGCTCTGCTAATGGTGTCATAATGGTGATCATTTCTGCTCAGTTAACATTGCAGCGGTTTAAATGTTATGGACAGATATGAAATGTAGACTTTCTAACATTTGACCTGTAAGTGTGACCTTGACCTTGGGGGTAGCAACCCAATTTTTGCGCTTTGCACATCATCTCATTATTGTGATCACTTGTGCCCAGTTACATGTATTTCAAAAAATGTTCAGCGGTTTAAAAGTTATGGAGCTGAGACGAAAGTGTTACGGACGGACATCCGGCCAAAATAGAATAAGGGGCCATTTCTTTAGTTATTTTCTATTGTTAAATAGAGGGCCAATGGCCCCTTACTCAATGGAATGAACTCTATTGTTCTCTTTTGTTCTGTTTACAGTAATATGGCCCCCCTACCCCTATTTGGTAGTGTGGACAGAAGGACAGACGGAGGCTATTCCTATAATCCCCTTTCCACAGAAACTCCGAAGGGGATTAAAAAGTATTACTACATGCATAGGAGAAAATCTTAATTATTATGAACCAATTGGATTTAACAAATCGGACATTGTTGGCAACGCCTCTGTCTGTGAAATGTGAGCTATATCGATTTATAATTTTTACAATAAGATAATATGTTTGTTTGTTTCATTTTACGCCTTTTCCCAACAGTATTTCAGTCATATAGGCAGGTAGTTTCCTAACCATCGTTCCTGGAGAGTTACACCAGTACTAGACTACCTTCCTCCGCGCTAAACTACCAAAGCATCTCCCGTGGATCGAACCCACGCCAGAGAGGTAACTGGATTAGAAGTCATCGACTCTAACCCCTCGACCACGGAGACGGTTTGTACTTTTTTTGTAAACAAGAATTTGTAACAGAGTTACCAACGTCCCCTGCCTCTGGGAAGTTTTATATGAAGCATAAAAATTGTGCTATTTCAAAAGATTGAGGTATGGATCTCAGGACTTTCAGTAAAAATTATGATCAATGCTAGATATGCAAATGCAACAATAATTTTATTAAAGAAATAAAATGAAACATGGAATTTAAAAACCTATCATGTTAAGGTTTGACCTCTAAGTGTGACCATGACCTTGGAGGTAGGTGTGCAGGTGTAGTGCATGACATATCGTCTTATTATTGTTACTATTTGTGCCAAGTATTTTCAAAATCTCTTGAACTATGAAGAAGTTATAGATCGGACACAAAATATACCCTATAACAGACTATGTTAATCTTTGACCCCTAAGTGTGACCTTGGAGGTAGGGACCCATGTTTTGCGCCCGACATATCGTCTTATAATATTATTGTAATTATTTGTGCAAAGTATTTTTAAAATCCCTTGATCTATGAAACAAGAGGGCCAAGATGGCCCTAGATCGCTCACCTGACCCGTCAAACTCATCCGAACAATTACCTAGACAAGCGTTCTGACCAAGTTTCATGACAGGTGTGTCAAAAATGTGACCACTAGTGTTAACAAGGATTATCCATATTTGAGCAGTGTGACCTAGTTTTTGACCCCAGGTGACCCATATTCAAGCTTGGCATTCGAGCAATTACCTAGATAAGCATCCTGACCAAGTTTGATGATAACTGAGTCAAAAATGTGACACTAGAGTGTTCACAAGGTTTTTCTATTTTTAGCTCCTGTGACCTAGTTTTCCATCCGAGATAAATCATGTTCAAACTTATCCAAGCATCGACTAGACAAGCATTCTGACAAAGTTTGATGATGATTGGGTCAAAAATGTGACCACTAGACTGTTCGCAAGGTTTTTCTATTTTTAGCTCCTGTGACCTAGTTTTCCACCCGAGATGACCCATGTTGGAACTCATCCAAACAATTGACTAAACAAGCATCCTGACAAGGTTTCTTAATAATTGGGTCAAAAATGTGACCACTCGAGTGTTCACAAGGTTTTTCTATTTATAGCTCCTGTGACCTAGTTTTTCATCAGAGATGACCCATGTTCGAACTCATCCAAGCAATTGACTAGACAAGCATTCTGACCAAGTTTGATGATGATTGGTTCAAAAATGTGACCACTAGAGTGTTCACAAGGTTTTTCTATTTATAGCTCCTGTGACCTAGATTTTCATCGGAGATGACCCATGTTCGAACTCATCCAAGCAATAATCTAAACAAGCATTCTGACAAAGGTTGATGATGATTGGGTCAAAAATGTGACCACTAGAGTGTTCACAAGGTTTTTCTATTTTTAGCTCCTTTGACCTAGTTTTCCATCCGAAATGACCCAGTTTCGAACTCATCCGAGCAATTGACTAAACAAGCATCCTGACAAAGTTTGATGATGATTGAGTCATAAGTGTGACCACTAGTGTGTTCACAAGCAATTTTGGATGTATGACGGACGACGGACATTCACCGATCCTAATAGCTCACCCTGAGCAAGCTCAGGTGAGCTAAAAAATATGGACTGTACACAAAATATATCCTATAACAAACTATGTAAATCTTTGACCTCTAAGTGTGACCTTGACCTTTTGGGGGTAGGGACACAGGTGTTATGCATGACATATCATCTTATCATATTGACTATTTGTGTCAAGTATTTTCAAAATTCCTTGATCTATGAAGAAGTTATGGATGGGACACAAAATACTTAGTATACCATATAACAGACTCTGTTAACCTTTGACCTCTAAGTGTGACCTAGACCTTGGAATTAGAGGTGCAGGTGTTGTACTTAACATATCGTCTTATTATTGTGACTACATGTATTTGTGCGAAGTTATTTCAAAATCCCTTGAACTATGAAGAAGTTCTAGATCGGACACGAAATATACCCAATAACAGACTATGTTAATTTTTACCTCTAAGTGTGAGGTAGGGATGCAGGTATTGCTTATGACACATCATCTTATTATAGTTACTATTTGTGCCATGTATTTTTTTAATATCCTTTAATCTATGAAAAAGTTATAGATCAGACACAAAATATGCCCTATAACAGACTATGTTAATCTTCGACCTCCAAGTGTGAACTTGACCTTGGAGGTAGGTGACTGGTTGTGTGTGCATGACACATCGTCTCATTATTAAGAACAATTGTGGCAAGTATTTACAAAATCCCTTCAAAGATAAGAAAGTTATGGTTCGGACACTACATATACCCTCAAATAGACAATGTTGACCTTGAATGAGCAAGTGCGACCTTGACCCTGGAGGTAGGGGTCTGGTTGTTGTGTATGACACATCGTCTTATTATAACAAACATTTGTGCCATGTTATTTCAAATTCCTTTGATGAATGACACCGGACACAAAAGTGTGAGGAACGGATGGACCTATTTCTATATCCCCCTTTTTTCTTCAAAAAGGCCGGGGACAATAAGTCATTACATACAAAGCAAAATAAAATATTGAGAAAAAAATAAACATACAAATGAAAGGAAACAAACAAATTAACGAATGAGTCATATTTGATGAAATCTTGAATTAAATATGGAGAAATTATAAAAAATTTCATAAAAGAATCAATGAATTTTACAAGGATCCCAAAAACATACATGTTACTTGATATCAATAGTGATTTAAGCAAAATTTAGCATTCATGTATTAAATTTGAGTTTTGGATAAAATGCTCTCTTTGTCGCCCGAAAAAACTACAATGTAAAAAGTAATGCTATTCGGTACCAATTTTATTGTCGCTACACAATGTACAAAGTCTTTTTTTATAGGTCAGTACCATCGTATCTTCCATTCCACCTGGAGTTTATGATTTGCTGTTCTAAATTTGAATAAAGAAATATACGTAATCAGATTGCTCTAAAATTTTGAAATATTCTACATAATTATGATTGTCTTAAAGCTTTTATAATTTAACCCTATATTTGAATATTGAAGTCTGTATTGGTCTATTAGTGGTTATGTAAGTTTAAGTTTATGAATATGTAAGTGATTTGTTTATGTCTGGTTTTGCTAAAGATCAGGGCGACAAACACAATTCAGAATGACTCTTATCTTAGAAATGATTAATCTAAACTCATGATTAGGAAAACTGGTCATGTATCAAATTATAACTTTGATTAAAATCTATTACAACATCTTAGTACCAACAAACATTTATACACATCGGTATTGCAAATTCCCTCACATAAAGCACTTTCCATTCCATGTAAATACATCACATATTCTATATTTCACAGAGATATCACATATTCTATATTTGACATTATCTTGACCTGATAATCAACCAGCAAACGAAGAACACAAACAGACAGAAGAGAAGTAAGTACCACATTTGTTTGTAACCACCCATACTTGTAATAGCTTTCAGTTTCTTCATGCTTGCATGTAGAAGTCCGCCAGAGGAGTCAAAATCGTCATCCTTAAAGACATGAAATATAATTTCAAAAGAGCATTATACATGTATCACAATGTACTGAAAATCGTATTATTCCTATCGATCTGTATGAAATATGCTGTTATCAATGTCGTACTTGACAATAACAAGGGGTAGGACCTAAACCATGTAGCTTGGTGCTTTAAGAAGTCTAATTTGACAAGTGGTGACAATTCACTTGTAAATATTCAAGCATTTGGTTTAAATATCAACAGGTATGTGAATTTTCTTGGAATATTTGTGTAACATAGACGACCAGTACTTAGCCATTTATGTTTACTAACCATAGGTACTATTTAAAAGATGGGAAAATATGCTACAAAAGAGTTATTTAGGGGGTGCCAGTGAAGGTGTCCCGTTTTCATGTTAATCTGCAGCAGTTGGCTTCATTTCACTTCAAAATCAACTAAAGGGAATATAAAACAAGGGGGCGATTTAGCCACTAAGTGAGAACAGACTGTTATATGTATGAAAGCAGAGAAAGTTATTCTTTATTACGTAATAAGAATTTGAACAATGATGGTCACTAGATCAAATTTCATGCAAAATGTATTTTTTAATTATACTATATACATGGTCCTAAATTCATTGAAGTACATCAGAACAAGAAAGTAGGTCACTTGGTCAATGTCTAAATAATTTATATCAAATTTCAGTTCTACATCTGAAATTGTGCACATGGTAAAAATGTGAAAGCTGTATGTAGGCCATCATGACCCTGAAATCGCTCACCTGTATATAGGCCCCCAAGTCGGGGCCAATTTTAACCTAGGGACTTTATTATTTGAACAAACTTGGTAGACACCCATTAGAAGATGTTTCATGCTAAATATCTTAGCTCTAGCTATTAGGTTTTTCTTAAAGAAGATTTTTTAAGGTTTTTATTCTATTCAAATAAGGAAAATCAAGGAACCCCTAGGCAGGGCCAATTTGACCCCAAGGCTTTTATTTGAACAAACTTGGTAGACACAGACTAGACAATGTTTCATGCCAAATATTTAAGCCCTAGCTCTTTCGTTTTTTTTAAAGAAGATTTTTTAAGTTTTTTCTTCCAGTTGCCATGGCAACCAGAGTTCTACATGGAATTGAATTTTTTTAATAATTTTTAAAGTTAACTACCAAAGGAACATTCCAGTGAAGTTTGGATGAAATTGGCTTAGCGGTTTATGAGGAGATGTCGTTTAAAGTAAAAGTTTACGGCCAGACGCTGGACGGACGGACGCCGGACGAAATGCGATCACAGGTGACAGGTGAGCTAAAACAAGAGGGCCATGATGGCCCTGAGGTCGCTCACCTGTATAAGGCACCCGGAGCGGGGCAAGTTTAAACCCCAGGGCTTTTATTTGAACAAACTTGGAAGACACCCATTAGAAGATGTTTCACAATGTTAAGTTTTTACTACACACATATAATGAAAAACAACGATCTACCCCCCCCCCCTCCTTCTCAAGTTCTGCCTCCCCCCCCCTGGCAGGGCCAATTTTAACCCAAGGGCTTTTATTTGAACAAGCTTGGTAGACACCCATAAGAAGATGTTTCATGTTAAACATCTAAGCTCTAGCTCATTGGGTTATTTTAAAAGAAGATTTTTTAAGTTTTTACTATACACATATAGTTAAAACCAATGACACCCCTGGGGCAGGGCCAATTTTGACCCCAGGGCTTTTATTTGAACAAACTTTGTAGACAATTACTAGAAGATGTTTCATGCTTAATATCTAAACTCTAGCTATTTGGGTTTTTTTCAAAGAAGATTTTTAAGTTTTTGCTATACAAATATAAGGAAAATCAATAACACCCGGGGCAGGCCAATTTTGACTCCAGGGCTTTTATTTGAACAAACTTTGTAGACACTCACTAGAATGTTTCATACTTAATACCTAAACTCCAGCTATTTGGGTTTTTTCAAAGAAGATTTTTTAAGTTTTTGCTATATACATATAAGGAAAATCAATGACCCCCGGGGCGGGGCCAATTTTGACCCCAGGGCTTTTATTTGAACAAACTTGGTAGACATTCACTAGAAGATGTTTCATGCTCAATATCTAAACTCTAGCTATTTGGGTTTTTTCAAAGAAGATTTTTAAGTTTTTGCTATACACATATAAGGAAAATCAATGACCCCGGGGCGGGGCCAATTTTGACCCCAGGGCTTTTATTTGAACAAACTTTGTAGACACCCATTGGAACATGTTTCATGCTAAAGATCTTAGCTCAAGCTCTTTGAGTTCTTTAAAAGAAGATTTTTTAAGTTTTTACTATATGCATATAGGGAAAATCAATGACCCCCTGGGGCGGGGCCAATTTTGACCCCAGGGCTTTTATTTGAACAAACTTGGTAGACACTCATTAGAAGATTTTCATGCCAAATATCTAAGCTCGAGCTCTTAGGGTTTTTTAAAAGAAGATATTTAAAGTTTTTTCTTTGGGTTGCCATGGCAACCAGAGTTCTGCATGGAATTAAATTCTTTGAACAATTTTTAAAGGTGACCACCAAAGGAACATTCCTGTGAAGTTTGGATGAAATTGGCTTAGTGGTTTATGAGGAGATGTCATTTAAAGTAAAAGTTTACGGACGGACGGACGGCCGGATGGACGCCCGACAAAAAGCGATCACAAAAGCTCACCCTGTCACTTTGTGACAGGTGAGCTAAAAAGCCAAAGGAGGTCAGTTCATCATAATCTAGGTAAGCTAAGCTGATACCAAAGTTCAATTTTACATTTAAAACTGTGCACTGTTGGTCCATATTTCATGGTTTTGCACCAAAGGACAAGAAAGTAGGCCACTGTGTCCCCTTGGGCAGGGCAAAATTTTCACCAAAGGATTTAATTCAAACAATCTAATGATACAGGACCACCAGATAATGTTAATTGTGGAATATCAAAGCTCTATCATTTTCCTATTCAGAAAAGAATTGTTTGTAAGTTTCCATTTTTAATGTACAATGTATGTACATAATGAAAATCAATGATCCCCTTGGTGGGGCCAATTTTGACCCCAGGGTTAAATTTTGACCCCAGGGCTAAATTTAATTTGAACAATTTTGGTAGAAGTCCACTACACAATGTTTCATGCAAAATATCAAAAAATTGTCAATTCAGAGAAGATTTTTAAGGTTTTACTTTATACATATAAAAAATACCTATGACCCCCGGAGCTGGGCCAATTTTGACACTATGGGTAAAATTTGAACAACTTTGGTAGAAGACCTATAGATGATATTATATACCAAAGATCAAAGCTCTAAGCCTTGTACTTTCAGACAAGTAGATTTTTTAAAGTTTTTAATTTAAGTACATAATGGAAATCTAAATGACCCCCAGGCAGGGCCCATTTTGACTCCAGGGATATTTTCACCTCTGGCGGCCATTTTTTGCAGCGAGAACATGCTGGTAATAGGCACAACTAGGGATAGTACTGATCACTCCTGTGAATTTTGGTTGAAATCCCACCAGCAGTTTGACCTGTGAAAGCCAGACAAGATTTTTCTATTTATAGCTCTTGAGGCCATTTTATGCAGCAAAGCGGAAAGTGCCTGCGATATGCTAAACTAGTAGCTTGACCTGTGAAGGTAGAACAAGATTTTTCTATTTTCAGCCCTGGCGTCCAATTTGTGCATTGAAGCGGAATGTGCCAGTGTTGTGCACAACTAGGGATGGTACCGATCACTCCTGTAAAACTTGGTTGAAATCCCACCAATAGTTTGACCTGTGAAGGCTGGACATGCTTAATGCAGACGGATGGACAACTGGATAAACATGCGACCAAATAGGGATAAACTAAGGGCCATTTCTATTGTTAATTTCTTTAGTTTAATAAAGGGCCATGGCCCCTTATTCTATTGTTACGGAATTAATTATACTGTTCTCTTTTGTTCTGTTTACAGTTAGATGACAGAAGGCTAAGACAAAAACAATAATTATGTCTTCCAAAAATTTTGGGAAACATAAAGAAATTGAAATTTTACTTTAAAACTTTGATAGTTTTACAGTTTAGGACCTAAAATAGATGGTCCACTTTTCTGCCATTTGGATACTAGTATCCATCCTTTTATTATCTTTAGGAATTCCTTCATCTTGATTACTTCTAGGATCACATGGTGGTGGAGAACAATATTGGGATCTGTAATCCAGGACACATGGGATCAAGGGGTCATAATAAACATAAAAGAAAAATAATAAACTGCTTTGGTTTTGATATTTGGTGAAATTTGTACCACCTCAACATTAGCTCAAGAGAGCTTAAAATCACAAAGCATAGTGAAATTTATAGGAAACAAACTGATTTATCTAATAATACAATATTCATGAAATTGATCTAAACATACATCATCTCAGATACATTGCTAGAAAAGGTCACAAATTTTATTTTTCAGTTTTACCCAAGCAGCATAACTTTCAAAATATTTGTTGATGCCGACTATGAAATGATTAATGAAAAATATGGCTATAACCATTCATCATTTTGAGGGAAATTTTAAATATATACCGACTGAAGAGCAAACTTAGTTTATGTAGACCATGATCACAAGACTGATCTAACCAACTGATTTAAGTATGTGCTGGCCACATGCATAAAATAAGTTACCACAAGCAGGCTAAGGATTAGTTGCATACCATTCCTTTAAGCATGTTGTTCTGGTCCCTCACTTCATTTCCAATGTCTATCGTTAACTGAAAAATAGAAAATATATTTACCATTCAGATCATGCTCCTTAAATTTTATATTGTAAGCTTAGTCACCTAGTTTTGGACCCCAGATGACCCATATTCAAACTTGAGCTAGAAATCATCAAAACCTTTCTGACAAACTTCCATCTACCGGTAATATTTGGACTGCAAATATAACATTCAGATTTTTAACAAGGTTTTTGTCTAGCCTGCTTATGGTGAGCTCCACTGAGTTGTCACTTTTGGCATATACTTTGGTGTCTGTGCGTCCAGATGTATCTTGCTCATTCTTTGAAGGATTACAAAATAATTTGGTAACAAGGGCAACATTGTCGCAATACACGCCCATCTCAGAAGCTTTTGACAGAGATGTGGGCATTATAGATATGCATATAGGAGATATGCTCTGGGCATTTATATCTGGATATACAATCATCTCTAGTGATTTTTTTATCTGAACTTTGACCCCTGTATGTGACCTTGGCCTTAGCAGCAGGGAAATCCCTCAATGCATGTAGAAGTTTTGCTCCGGACAAGCCTTTTTCAATGACCTCTAAGTGTACCCTTGACCTTTGATCCAGAGGCCTGGTTCATGCATGGGACATGGCTTCTCATAATGGTGAACATTTATATGAAGTTTCATTAGAATCCCTCCATATGTGTAGAATTTATGTTATGGACAAAATCTCTATATTTTATCATCTTTAGTGACCTTGGCAATCATCTTTAGTGACCTTGACCTTGCATATATTAATCTAAATAACATGTTTCACACAAGTAGTCATAATGACCATTTGTGTTTCAATCCCTCAATAAATGATGACTAAATGGTCCCAATACACATTTTTATATTTTTATCTGAAGTTTGAACCCATGTATGACCTTGACCTTGGCCGCAGGAACCTAATTTTTGCGTGTGACACTCCACCTCACAATAGTGAACATTTGTGCCAAGTAATAATGAAATACCTCTATCCATGTAGAAGTTTTGCTCTGGACAAGCATTTTTCTATGACCTCTAAGTGTGACCTTGACCTTTGACCCAGAGGCCTGGTTCATGCACAGGCCATGGCTTCTCATAGTGGTGAACATTTCTATGAAGTTTCATTAGAATCCCTCCATATCTGTTGGAGTTATGATCTGGACAAAATCTATATTTTATCATCTTAAGTGACCTTGGCAATCATATTTAGTGACCTTGACCTTGCATATTAATCTAAATAACATGTTTCACACCAGTAGTCATGATAATGACTATTTGTGTTTCAATCCCTCAATAAATGATGACTAAATGGTCCCAATACACATTTTAATATTTTTATCTGAACTTTGACACCTATGTCTGACCTTGACCTTGCCTGCAGGAACCTAATTTTTGCATGTGACACTTCACCTCACAATAGTGAACATTTGTGCCAAGTTATGTTGAAATCCATCTATGCATGTAGAAGTTTTGCTCTGGACAAGCATTTTTCAATGACCTCTATGTGTGACCTTGACCTTTGACCTAGAGGCCTGGTTCATAAGCGCGACACGGCTTCTTATAATGGTGAACATTTCTATGAAGTTTCATTAAAATTCCTCCATGGGTGTAGGAGATATGCTCCAGACAAAAATTGGATGCTTCTGGGTCAAAGGTCAATTAACATTTCAAAACATTCATTAGTGATTATAACTCCTATATACATGATGGTTAGGAAACTACCCGCCTATATGACTGAAATACTGTTGGAAAAAGGCGTAAAATGAAACAAACAAAAAAACATATACATGAATGGATTTTAATATAACTTAGAACAAATGTTCTCTATGGTGAGTTGAGTGGACTTGTGCAAAATGAAGGTCACAAGAGGTCAAAGGTCATATAAAATTATCAAAATTTGGTTGTCAGCAATGTATCTTGCTTAAGCTTTGAAGTAGGGCTGTCAATGATAGAAATTTTTGTATCGATATATCGAAGGGTAAATATCAACGATATATCGGTATATTGAAACAAATTTTAGATATGCAAACACCCTGGAATAAATTATTCAAAATGTCTTTTTTTTGTTATACATGGTTTAAATAAAATACACAACAAAACCAGATGAAACCGAGTTATAATCCTGAGAAAAACTAGAAATGTGTCCATAGGACACAGATGCCCCCACACGCCACTGTTCTGTCAATCTAATATGACTCTAGGTCAAATATTTTTTGGACTACATATGCCACAAGTTGAAAACTAAAAATCAACAAAGGGCCATAATTCTGTTAAATTTGGTCGCAGCAAAAATTCCTTCCTTTACTACCATCTACACATTAAGGTTGTTAATCCCTGGAAGTTGAAGCAAAATCTGCCATCCGGTTTAAGAGGAGTTGCTTTCACAAAATTTCTACATAGTATATAATTAAAAAATCAACAAAGGGCCATAATTCTGTTAAATTTGGTTGCAGCAAAAATTCCTCCCTTTACTGCCATCTACACATTAAGATTGTTCATCCCTGGAAGTTTAAGCAAAATCTGCCATCCGGTTTAAGAGGAGTTGCATTCACAAAATTTCTACATAGTATATAGTGAAAAAATCAACAAATGGCCATAATTCTGTAAAATTTGGTCGCAGCGAAAATTCCTTCCTTTACTACCATCTACACATTAAGGTTGTTCATCCCTGTAAGTTTAAGCAAAATCTGCCATCCGGTTTAAGAGGAGTTGCGTTCACAAGATTTCGGGACGTACAGACGGACGGACAAGTGCAACGCTATATGCTCCCACATTGTGGGGGCATAAAAATTTACGACTAAGAATTATTTACAACTGATGGAAACTGACCTCACCATAGACACGAACCAATGCTTTCTGTCAATATGTAACCCTTCATTTGTGGTATTGCCTCTGTATGGCATAATTAGGTGACAAACTTTACAAACTACTTTCGACTCCAATGGCATTACTGTTTTTTTTTGCCGATTTTTTAGGAAATTTTCAGTGTTATTTTGGGAATTTATCAGTCATGGATTGGAAAATTTGCTGTCTATTTTCTACAGGGAACGGTGCTGTTATAAGGGGAAAAAACACTGGATAATGATGGAAACCATTCTGACATTAAAGGCACCTGTGACCTTGACCCTGAACCTATTTACCCTAAAAATCAAAAGGGGACATCTAATAGCTATGAGCAGACAATATGAGAAATATGAAGACTTTGTGATAAATAGTTTTCAAGATAATAAGAACATTTAAAACCCTAGTAACCTTGATGTTTGCCCTAGTGACCACAAAATTTATCGGGGTCATCTAGTAAATATGACCAATAAGAATGTGAAATATGAAACTTTGTGATAAATAGTTTTCAAGATCATAAGCAGAAACCATTCTAACATTTAAGGCCCCTGTGACCTTGACCTTTGACCCAGTGACCCCAAAATCAATAGAGGTCATATACTAGTGATGACCAATCAGTATGTGTGTGAAATATGAAGACTTTGTGATGAATAGTTTTCAAGATAATCAGCAGAAACCATTTAGACATTTAGGGCACCTGTGACCTTGACCTAGTGACCCCAAAATCAATAGGGGTCATCTACTAGTTATGATCAATCATTATGTGAAGTATGAAAACTTTGTGATGAATAGTTTTCAAGATAATCAGCGGAAACCATTCTGACATTTTAGGTCCCTGTGACCTTGACCTTTGACCTAGTGACCCCAAAATCAAAAGGGGTCATAGATCTACTAGTTATGACCAATCAATAGGTGAAATATGAAGACTTTTCAAGATAATCAGCGGAAACCATTATGACATTTAAGGCCCCAGTGACCTTTGACCTAGTGACCCCAAAATCAATAGAGGTCATAGGGCTAGCGGTAGCCTAGTGGTTAAGGTGTCTGCCTTTGAACCCAGAGATCATCGGTTCACTCGGGTCACGACCATGTTTCTCCATATGACACCAGTACTGGTTGGTTCCAGGAAGCGGACTCGAAAGTGATTAATATAAGTTGCTAGAACTTGTTTCGCAATCGAGCTTAAATAAATATGTTTAAACCAATAGAGGTCATCAACTAGTTATGACCAATCACTATGTGAAATATGAAGACTTTGTGATAAACAGTTTCAAGATTATCAGCAGAAACCATGTGGTCTACACATATAAGCTTATACACCAAGTTACACATTATCTCATTCCGCACTCTAATTGTTGTCCGAAAACCATTTTTCTATTTTTAGTAACAGTGACCTTGACCCCAGAAGGTCCAATGCAATACCAACCGGAGTCTCCACATAAGCTTGCTATATACCAAGTTTGATTACAATACCTCATTCCAAACTCTAGTTACGTCTGGAAACCATGATGTGGACCGACTGACGGACCAACGGACCGACAAGCTGACTCCTATATTATGTAACCTTCTAAACTTTGTTTGTGGGGGTATAAAAAACTTAAGTTCAAGGGGTTATAATGTAATTAATATTGGTGCTAGTTATGAACCTTGTTACAAAATGATGTGGTTGATGATATGGAACATATATTTGAAGTTTGATGAGATTCATTGTAAAATAATAAAGAGTAAAAAAACCATATAAATTAAGGAAAATTCCAAGTTTAAAGGGCGATTATTCTTGAAATAAAATAATATTGCTTTAAGAGTTATTAACCTAGCCACATATAATGTGACTGATGATAAGGAACATAATTATAGGAAATATGAAGTTGTTACCTTACATAAAAAATAAAGAAGTACAAAATATTTAACTGCAGAAATCTGGACATGAATAGGATAGCTTTCCATATACATGTACTTGGTATAGGTTATAGTTGAACTAAAAATTTTTACAATAGACCTCATAATACCTACTTGGTATAACTTAATGTACCTGTAAAAGATATTGATGAAAATATATCTTCTTACTGTATATGGATAATGCCATCATAATGGAACACAAAATCTTATTGTTTAAAAATAATGGAAACCCACTAAAAGACAAAACAAACCTATGAAATTCCACAACACAATTTGCAATATGACATGCAGAGCTCATTTTATCAAGCAGTCTAGATAAGTAAATTGGGATTTGGTTAGTGACCAAGACAACTCCTATTTACAGCCTGCAGTGCATGATTAAGGTCTAAGAGATTACTAAATGTAACATTGGTGTTTTAATTATATTTATAATTTAACATACTTACAGATTTAAGAGCTCTCACTTTTGTTGACAGCAAATTTTCCTGTCTGTCATTTTCATTTTCTATTATGTCCTGAGAATGCTGATAACCCTGTGACTGAGATGGGTAGCCCATATCCTGGGCTGAAACAAGACATAATGAGTCTTTCAGTCCTAAACTCAATACCTTGCAGTTAAAATTTAACATTTTTCTCACATGCCTAATCTCATGTAAGTTACATACTTAGTATCTAAATCTACTTTGATAAATATTAAAGTGGTTGAAAATAGTTTAGATAAAATCATAACAGAAAATGTCACAGTGAAACTAAATTGAAATTTTACATTGACTTTGTGATTAAAATATAAAATTGATAATATCAATTTTATTGCAATGTAACTGTTATATTAGCACTTTGACATTCCACATTTACACTTTTAAGATTTTTCTTTTTTCAAATTCTTTTTCCTTGTTGTGTGTTCCTTTTTAAAATCAAGTGTGCAATCAGTTTTTCTGTTTATATGGTACTTATAGACATCTAACCTCATGAATTCCCTTTCACACTTAGAGCATTGATAAGGCATTTCTCCAGTGTGAATACGAGCGTGGCAAACTAGGGTATGCTTTAAGGTAAATCTTGTCTGGCAGACTTGACATTCATATGGTTTTTCATGTTTGTGAGTCGTCATATGATGTTTTAATGTTCCATTTCTACGAAATGACTTTCCACATTCAGGGCATAAAAATGGCCTTTGATCTGAATGAATTGTTAAATGTTGCTTTAATGTACTATCAGCATAAAAACCTTTCTTACAAATTCCACATTTGTATGGTTTGTTCCCTGTGTGAGAATTAATGTGACGCTGTAAAATGTTGTTCTCAACAAAGCCTTTGTTACAATGTGGACATTTATGTCTTCTTTCACTGCTTGGTGCATGGACAGTCATATGTTTTCTAAGATGATCTTTTCTGCTAAATCTTTTGTGACAACTTTCACACTTGAATTCTTTCGTACCAGTATGTATTGCTAAATGCCTGCTAAATTTACTATAGTCACACAAGAGTCTTTGGCATATTGGACATTCCACTTTTTTATCAAAACTATGTCCTGTATGTTTTCGGTTTATGTGTCTTATGTATTTACTGTGGTCATTAAAACGTTTATCACACAAGGGGCAGTCAAATTTGTCACCAAGTAAAGAATGTTCTTTAACGGCAATATTTTCATCTCTGACTAAACTTGAACTTACAGCACGATATGTGTTTTTATCATTTTCATAAACATTTAAATTTATTTGATCAGAAACTTCATACTTTTCATCACTGATTACTTCAATAACAGTACTGTCGCGACTTTGCATTTCCTGTGTCATGATAACCCTTCTTAACTCATTTATTAGAGAAATCAATAATTTGAATGCATCATTATGACATTAATCAGTTAAAAGATCTACTTTATTTTCTTCAGTGCACAACGAATTCAAAATTCCGCCGTCGATATCGATCAAGTTAACTCATTAATAATTTTGAGGCATAAGAATTCTAATGCTTACCCATATGAGAGCGCCTCATTGTTAAAAGTATTATTTTGTTTTACGTGTTTATATCTGGCACTTCCTGTACAGTAGCTTCTTTTCGACCGTTTCCGGGATTACACAAATCAACTTATAATTACAGTACCGAAATCAACTAGCAAATCTAACAAAGGCTTCACTTCTTCATTAACAGATGTGAGAAATTTAAATTGACTTTCATCATAAAAATATCCGAAATATATTTCGATATTTTTTATAGAAGTTATTTAAGTTACTTCCCTTGTTTTATCCAGGAATGACAGACTATTCTCTACCTTTCCAGTTCGTTCCCCTGACGGTTCTCACCCAAACCATTTCCTCCCCTAGCGATTTTACCCTAGCGCTTCTCTCCCAAATTTGAAATATGCAGACAGTTCTCCCCATTTTTTTTATAAGTTATCATTTGAGTTCTGACTTAATATAATAAATAAATAATATAATAAAATTTCTTAATGAAAATTATGAAAAGAATGGGTTTAATTAAGTGCATTTTATGTTTATCTTTTTTAAAGTGTTTTTTTGTGTGTGTAAATTTAACACCTTTTCAGGTATTTTAATCCTATCAACACCTTCATTGTGAGAGATATAGATTATTGGACAGTGACTGATACACGCCTGTAATTATGTAAAAGTCTAGTGATATTCATTCATTTGTTAAATTTTATAGCGAAAAAGGTGATAACAAATATGTTCTAGAAAATAAATAAGCAAGAACTGGTATGCACAATTTTACATTTCGCATAAATATTTTATACTTTTATACAAAATTAATTAAAGTATGAGTATTCAATAACATGAAACAATATATAATACCAAATAACTGATAAAGATACTTATTCATCAACACCTTTTCACAGCTATTCTAATCTAATCAACACCTTAATTGATTCTTGAGTAATGATAAACACCTCAATTAACTCTGACAGCAAACATAACGCAACGAAATTGTGTATTAAACTCCTTTATTCATTATACAAAAATATGAAATTTAGCAATTTAAATTCATTCATCATTTTTTCTTATAGATTTTATTCTTATTAATTAAAAAAAAAGAACAACAATAAAAACACACACACAATAATTTATATCTAATGATTATCCTAATCAAGTAAATTATTCATTAATTGTTTTCAATGACTAAAACACATTAAAAAGTATAAATTAGATCACGGATTTATATTACAATTACATATGTAATGTAAATCCGTGATTAGATCTAATAAAATAAAAATCAGAATAATATTCTAATACAGCAAGTGCTAAAAAAATAATAAAATTACCCATTTATTTAACATCTAAATACTTCAATAATAATGTATAAATAAAAATGGGTAGGAACTGTCTGCATATTTAACAAATAATACATGGCCTTGAGGGCAATATGCAAGTTTACGGACTGATTGGTCAGACTGAGGAAGGTATATATGGCCCGAAGCGCAACTAAGGGACATATACCTTCCGAGGTCTGACCAACCAGGCCGTAAACTTGCATTTTGCTCGGAAGGTTATGTTTTATTTGTTATATTATACCGAATCTAAATCCTTTAATCCCTTTTGTTGCTGACATTTTTACTATAATTTACTTTCAAATAATAATTTATTTGTTCATTGTGTGAAATATTTCAAACCCTAGTCGGTATTATTATTATTATTTTTAAGCGATACAGCAAAAAAATCATGCCCTTCTTTTGTTATTCAATTTTTGTTAATCAAATTAAACAGGCAATAAAACCCCGAACTGTAAGATTTAATATGACGTCATTCAGTCCATATAAGAATTATGGACCGTCCCCGGTCTGTATGCGGTTTATCAAATACGTCATATCAAATATAGAAGGGCGTATGCAAATGAGGTATACTTTTTGCAAATATGCAGACCGTTCTCCCCCAAAATAGGGAGAGAACCGTCAGGGAGCAATCGCAACTACTCGGCCCTTTCCGTCAGTCTTCGGATAAGGATTATATTATAGATAAGAGCCGAGGCATTTCCGAATGCGTCAGGGAGGTAACGTTAGGGAAGGAACTGGTATATATAAGGAGTAGAATAGTCTGACTTCCTAAATCGGTACGTTACGATTATGAAATCAACTTGATTTCTGTAAAGTTATCGAAATCAACTTTTCATCTGTATCTGTAGTAGTCAAAATATATTGACGTGCCAAAGCTTGATTCTGAGATATTTTCGTTCTGGGGCAGAATCTCGCTTTAGAGGCGAGATATTGCCCAGACACGAAAATAGCACAATATCTCGTCGCGCAGTACAATTAGTTGGACTATATCTGTAGGTACGTCGTAGTAACCAAAATCTGGCTTTAACACGACGGAATTAATTTTTACTTTTCATTACCGAAATCAACTTATAAATCACAATTAAGCGTGTTATAATATTTTTTTCATCATAATTTATTACAATAATTTCATGCAAAAAAATTCAGTTCGAAATAATTTATAATTATGAAATTAGAAACAAATATCTAAATATAAACACTTTTCAAGAAAAACGATGAAAATTAACAACAAAAACAACAACAAAAGTTTAACGATGATATCTTTTATTATTTATTTTATATAAAAACCTTCAATATAAACAAACAAGCAACACATCTGAAATATTAACACAATCAATACAATTATCAGTCATAATGACATAAAGTGATTAAACACAAAACACTATCAATTTTTCAAACTTATTAAAATTCCAATACTTTTTTACACAGTAAATATTCTTTGAAAATAAGTTAATAAAAAACGAAACAAATATTAAATTAATTATACTGATGAACGTATGCAATAAAAACATTCAAATGAACTGAAAAAAAAAAGATTGTTGGAAACATAATTTATACAAACCTTTTAACTCGAAATTCTATGCATTTCTTCTTAATTATCGCATTAATAATCTTCAATCAATAATAAATCATTTTTATTCCTTCATACAACAAAATGACTTAAATAATTTTCTTTGAAAAATATATATATTGGGGCCGGAATGACCGATTTTGGGGCCGCACTGACCAATTTTGGGGCCGCATTGACCAAATTAAAATACTGTGGGGCCGGATTGACCAATTTTGGGGCCGGGTTGACCGATTTTGAGGCCGGGTTGAGTTGGGGCCGGGTTAACTTGGGGCCGGGTTAATTCGTTTTAAGCTACAATCAGATGGTACACCCAATCAGATACGCAATTTAAATGGATGCCTTATGACCTCTCCAATGATGACCTCTCCAATTAGTCTGGTTCCCGTCGTACTACGGAGAGAAAAGGGCAGGTAATCCAGACTAATTTTAAATATGCAGGGGGACCAGTCTAATCTGGAGGAACTTTCGGAACACCTCAACGATTATCGCTCAAGGAAACGACTTGTGGACCAAAAAAAAAAGGGCAAAAAAGTATGCATAAGTTTGAAATACGCGCCCAACCCCGGAAATTGCAGCGTCCGTCCGTCGTCTATACGCCCACACTCGTGTACGATCCATAACTTCCAGGGGCGTAGCTAGGCCAACAATTATATTACGCACACTCGCGCGTCACGCCGGGGGTTATGGCCTATGGGGGCACCGGCTGCTATATAGGTCCCCTTGCAGGTCCGGGACAGAGCCCTAGTTCGCCCCCGGAAGCTCGTCGATTTTCACCATTTAGGGTTACTTAAATTATACATTACCATGTCATTTTGAGGTCAATAAAATTAGAAGTTTAAGTTAGTAGGATTAATATTTTTTATGTATCTGTATTTGTATGACATGCGATTTGGTGAAAATCTTAAATATAATTGTTAGATTGTAGAACAATTTTTCAAGATCTTTGGTCAACTTTCTATAACTAAGAATATACTTTGCATAACAAGACCCAAACAAGTGACGCTGTCAGCAAATGAAAGTGTCGAACAGCAATTTTTTTGTTGTGCAAATACAAGGCCGTCGTCGATGGTCCGGCCGGTCCGGCCTTGGCCGGACCAATATTTTGGCCAAAATGAGTAAAAAAAAATTCAATTTAGGAAAAAAAGTTCCCGTTCAGAGATCTTTCCAAAGCAGTTGATTCTTTTTTAATTAAAGTTGAAAGTGATAGTGATCGCGTCGATGTTAACAATCCAAATGTTTCCCATAAAGTAAGGCGCCTACACGAGATTGGGCACGGTGTTGGCTTCAAACATCAGTTATTGTTTATTTTTCATTTGCCAAATATCAATTACATGTATTCATGTACACCTGTCCGTCCGTCCGTTATGCAAACCTTAAATTTCTCCTTTAAAACTTACGACGCACTTAAATCTGTAAAAAATCGTTGACATATTACTTTAACATGTACTAGCGGCAGGCTGTAAACTCTGCCAAATATACGGGAAAACGCCCCTGAGCGCATCCTAGAATAAAAATTTTTCCGGGGGAGCATGCCCCCGTACCCTACATTCTGGCTAAAAGCGACCAAATTGGCCGCACCAATCACAAAATCGTGACGACGGGCCTGAAATATACCAGTATCTATTATCAGTGTTTTTTTTCTTTATATAACTACTACCCTTAATCGGTACTGTTCCCAATAGAAAATAGACATTAAAATTCCCAATTTCCAATGTTTAAATTCCCAAAATGGCTGTTCAACATAACCACAAGGCCAAGTGATTTCTCTGAAATCATTTAAATCCAACATATTCATATATAAATCACCACTCAATAGTTCTCCCTGGACAGTGGAAGCTGTAAGCTATCTATATTCATGATGACTAATCTTATGTCTAGCTGAAAAAATGCTTTAAAAAATTCCCAATTTAAGTCATAATAACGCATTTTTCCCAATCAGTCTGGCACCGGCACCATTTCCAAAGTAGAGAAAAAAAACACTGATTATAAACAAAGCTCTGTCGGTATATCCTGCAGCATAGATTGTATAGTGGACAGAGCCAGCAACAGGAAAGTTTTGCATCGTGTCTTCCAGCGTCCACACTCGCGTATAAAAGTTTCTTGATTGTCAATAAATCCTCTTGTACAACAATCTAAATGTCAGCAATCCGTTGACGGTCCAAGTTGATGTTCATAGTCGAAAGTCTCGTGTGCTTCTGTTTCTCATGCTTCAATGAAAACAGTCGAACGTTGCTTTTACTTATTAGGCATTATAAAGAAAACATATTCATTTTGAGCGAATATGCTATATATCACACTGAGAAGTGTGCTTCGCATTAAAATATTGCAATTTTCTCATTTCTCAGTGTGATGTATAGCATATTCAATCACAAAAGGCATGCATACATCATCTACGCATTTTGGTTCCACTGTGTATAAGCAGTAAATTCTCGTTATTTGAATCATTATTTTTAATTGATAAGAGAGATGTCCATACAAAAGGCCGATACAGTAAAAAACGAGTAGATATTTCAGAAAATTATGGTTTTATCACAGTTACTAGAGTATATACTCGTGTAGAAGCTCATATGAGTTGTCATATGATATAAATTTTGCAAAACGAGTTAAAGAATATTTTAAAGCGAACTTATTACAAGTTTAAGTTGTTTTAGTTACGTAATAACAAATGTCAGTCTCTTTTTTTTCACACAGTCATCGAATTAAGCACTGGCCCGGTGGCCCATGGCCAGTGAAAATTAGTTCGGGCCAGTGAAAATTTTAAGAAAATTTAGTTAAATATATAGTAGAATAAATTCAAAACTGGGATTCGGGCTAGTAAATTCAAAATCTTAAATTCATTGACTGTCACAAAACAAATCGCTTTCAAATAAGTGAAATGAAATATAGTGTAAAGTTCAATAAAGTTATATAGGGAGCACAATATTATTTTATTCAACGAGTTCAATCAAATTTAATAATGATCCCACAGAAATATATCTTACATGTATGTACCTAAATAACATTAAAAACATTTTTTTCATTGACGCACTTGTAGCTTTAACATTTAGCGCATTTTTTCGCTTTATTTGCAACTTGGTTACGTGATAAAAATACGTTATGCAGGGCTTTTTTTCACAGTTTGGGGAAGCAGCCCAGCCCTTCATTTTGGGGAAAAATTACATGGTATATTTGCAAAAGGGGAAGAAAAAACTTAATGTAAATTCAATTTTTGGGGAAAACTGCATGATTTTAAAGAAATTTTCTTTGGGGAAGCAGCCCTATACCGGCCCCTGTTATAGAAGGTAAAAAGGCCCTGGTTATGGTAATAATGTTAATGTACGTTGGGGAAAAAGCGACGTCATGTGATTTCATCATGATACGTTATTTTGTATGTTTATAATAGTGTTGACCATGTTCAAAGTATTTTACTTCAGGTCTATAAAATGTGTTAAAACGTGAAGAGATATACAAAATGCATATGCTTAAAGGGACTCCACTGAGGTTTAAAAGCCTAAAAACATAGCATTTGAATTTCTTACATACATGAGCTGGGGCACTTTAAACAGAAATATATGCAAAGATAGTTAAGAAATATACTTTGAAATAAATTGAAAATTGTATTTTTATGCCTTTCTTAGCCCGTTTTGAGTGAAAAGCATTTAAACGTCTTTTATTTTGTGTCATTTTTTTACAATTTGAATAATTATTCCGAACAAAACGAAGTGCATGAATGATCTGTCTGAAATTTGCACAAAGATTAGTGGTCTGAAGTTTAAATATTTTGACTGATGTTTTTTCTCATTTTGTAGGATGATAACTTGCATGGTCCTCTTCCTTTGAATTGAGTTAGGGGTCAGTTGGGTCAAGGATACCAGTGCTAAAAATAGATTTCTCCACTTTTGCTCATTTAGCCTTTATAACAGGCCCGTCACGATTTTGTGATTGGTGCAGCCTATTTGGTTGGTTTTAGCCAGAATATAGGGGGAGGTATAGGGGCATGCTCCCCCGGAAATATTTTTTTCTAGGATGCTCTCAGGGGCGTTTTCCCCTATATTTGGCACAGTTTATAGTCTGCCGCTTGTAGACTACATGTTATTCTAATATGTCAACGATTTTTTACAAAGATTTGTGCATTGTAAGTTTAAAGGGTGAAATTTAATGTTCTGATGATTTCTAGATCAAGTTCGAATATGGGTCGTCTCTGGTCAAAAACTTGGCCACAGGAGCTAAAAATAGAAAAATCTTTTTAACACTAGTGGCTACTGTTTTGATCCAAATATCCTGGAAATTGCTCTGAAACTTTATTTTGATGATTTCTACATCAAGTTAGAATATGGTTCACCTTGGGTTAAAAACTAGGTCACACAGCCCAAATATGGAAAAACCTTGTAAATACTTAAGTTTTGAATCAATTGTCATCAAACTTGATCAGGATGCTTGTCTCTTTAATTGCCTAGAGGAGTTCGAACATGGGTCATCTCTGATGAAAAACTAGGTTACAGGAGCTAAAAATAGAACAATCTTGTGAACTCTCTAGTGGCTACTGTTGTTATCCAAATATCCCTGAAATTGGTCTGCAGGTTTGTTTTGATGATTTCTAGGTTAAGTTTGAATATGGGTCACCTGGGGTCAAAAACTAGGTCACACTGCCCAAATATTGAAAAACCTTGTAATCACTCTAGAGGTCACATTTTTAGCTCGACTATTTGATAAGAATAAGTAGAGCTATTGTAGCCACCCGAGCGTCGGCGTAACCACTTATGTTAAAGTTTTTGTAATACCTCAAATATTTTCAAAGTCCATTGACATATGGCTTTGAAACTTTGCACACTTGTTCACCATCATGACCCCAACCTGTAGACAGGAGGAGGTAACTCTATCAAGCATTTTGACAGAATTATGCCCCTTTTTAGCTCGACTATTCGATAAGAATAAGTAGAGCTATTGCAGTCACCCGAGCGTCGGCGTCGGCGTAACCACTTATGTTAAAGTTTTTGTAATAGTTCAAATATTTTCAAAGTCCATTGACATATGGCTTTGAAACTTTGCACACTTGTTCACCATCATGACCCCAACCTGTAGACAGGAGGTGGTAACTCTATCAAGCATTTTGACAGAATTATGCCCCTTTTTCGACTTAGAATTTACGTTAAAGTTTTTGTAATAGTTCAAATATTTTCAAAGTCCATTGACATATGGCTTTGAAACTTTGCACACTTGTTCACCATCATGACCCCAACCTGTAGACAGGAGGAGGTAACTGTATCAGGCATTTTTTTTAATATCAAGCACTAAGAATAGTCGAGCGTTGCTGTCCTACCGACAGCTCTTGTTCAACTTAGAATTTACGGTAAAGTTTTTGTAATACCTCAAATATTTTCAAAGTCCATTGACATATGGCTTTGAAACTTTGCACACTTGTTCACCATCATAACCCCAACCTGTAAACAGGAGGAGGTAACTCTATCAAGCATTTTGACAGAATTATGCCCCTTTTTTGACTTAGAATTTACGTTAAAGTTTTTGTAATACCTCAAATATTTTCAAAGTTCATAAGGCTTTGAAACATGTTGAAATTTTATACTCTTCTTTGACAGCATAATAGGACTCTCTCCAATGCCTATAACTGTAATATGGATTTAAAGAAAAATTTTGCCTTTTTCTTTCCTGAGAAAATTTTACCTTTTAATCAAGGCTTTTTTTACTATCAAGCACTAAGATTGTCGAGTGTTGCTGTCCTACCGACAGCTCTTGTTGACTCAATTGTCATCAAACTTGGTCAGGATGCTTGTCTAAGACATAACTCAGATGTGGTTGATGGGTCAGGTGAGCGATCTAGGGCCATCTTGGCCCTCCTGTTTGAAATTTTGTTACTGACAAGAATCTGAGCTAGGGGCATTTATGTTTTACAAACATGCTCTTATTTTATTTCAGACCAAAAAAAATTGATATTATTCTATCAATATGTCTGCACCAAGAGACTGGAGTTTAGACTGTAAAGTGTA
This sequence comes from Ruditapes philippinarum, assembly GCF_026571515.1. Classification (NCBI taxonomy): domain Eukaryota; kingdom Metazoa; phylum Mollusca; class Bivalvia; order Venerida; family Veneridae; genus Ruditapes; species Ruditapes philippinarum. The sequence goes on from NW_026854292.1 coordinate 71,597, forward strand.
TGTTGGAGAAATTGGTTATGGTGCTGCCAAACAGGAACTTGAGGACATCTTCTCAGAATATGGGCCATTAAAAAATGTTTGGGTTGCAAGAAATCCTCCTGGGTTTGCTTTTGTTGAGTTTGAAGATCATCGTGATGCAAGAGATGCATGTGATGCACTGGATGGAACGTAAGATGTTTAGCCATTGTTCATTGTCAAATATTAAGCTCAACTAAAATTTAGTATATGGAGAACTATCCTATTCACCCTTGCATCCACATCCACATTTCTGATTACAGTTTTTAACCAGGTTTTCAACGAAAACCGGGTTATTGTAAAGTCCGCGGGCGGGCGGGTGTCAACTTTTGGGTTCCGCTCAATAACTTTAGTTTGCTTTGGCCTATTGACACCAAACTTGTTGTGTAGGTAGCTTATATCAAGAGGCGGCTTGGGATTGCTACCCAGGTGTCTGTGATCAAGGTCAAGGTCACTGTTACTAAAAATAGAAATTCAGTTTCCACACAATAACTTGAGTTTGCTTTGTCCTTTTGACACCTAACTTGGTGTATGGATAGCTTATATCAAGAGGCAGCTTGGGATTGCTACCCAGGTGTCTGTGATCAAGGTCAAGGTCACTGTTACTAAAAATAGAAATTCAGTTTCCACACAATAACTTGAGTTTGCTTTGTCCTTTTGACACCTAACTTGGTGTATGGATAGCTTATATCAAGAGGCAGCTTGGGATTGCTACCCAGGTGTCTGTGATCAAGGTCAAGGTCACTGTTACTAAAAATAGAAATTCAGTTTCCACACAATAACTTGAGTTTGCTTTGTCCTATTGACACCTAACTTGGTGTATGGATAGCTTATATCAAGAGGCAGCTTGGGATTGCTGCCCAGGTGTCTGTTATCAAGGTCAAGGTCACTGTTACTAAAAACAAAAATTCAGTTTCTGCTCAATAACTTGAGTTTGCTTTGTCCTATTGACACCTTACTTGGTGTATGGATAGCTTATATCAAGAGGCAGCTTGGGATTGCTACCCAGGTGTCTGTTATCAAGGTCAAGGTCACTGTTACTAAAAATAGAAATTCAGTTTCTGCTCAATAACTTGAGTTTGCTTTGGCCTATTGGCACCTAACTTTGTGTATGGATAGCTTATATCAAGAGGCAGCTTGGGATTGCTACCCAGGTGTCTGTTATCAAGGTCAAGGTCACTGTTACTAAAAATAGAAATTCAGTTTGTGCTCAATAACTTGAGTTTGCTTTGGCCTATTGACACCAAACTTGATAAATGGGTAGCTTATATCAAGAGGCAGCTTGGGATTGCTACCCAGGTGTCTGTGATCAAGGTTAATGTATTTAGTTTTCATGTTATTACTTGAGTTTGCTTTGACCTTTTGACACCAAACTTGCTGAGTGGCAGCTTTGGATTGCCACTTAGATATCTGGGAGCAAGTTCAAGGTCATTTGCTTACAATAGAATTTTCAGCTTCTACTCAATAACTTCAGTGACTTTGACCTATTGATTGCTGTCACATCAAAACTTGGTCGTTGAAAACCTGGTTTTCGTCGCATTGCACCGCTTCTTGTTTATCTTGACATTCCTGTTGCCATCCGCAAACTTTTACCTTCAAGTCTACTTACTTATTAATTTACTAGAACTTTCATTTTTACTTTTTAAATACAAATGCACATGTCAGATCTAAGTCAGACCTCAAATAATAAAAGGTAAGTTGCTAATGATTACATGTCTACGTCATGTTGTCACTTAGCAAATAAAAGAATGTCATTCTAGAAAAGTAATTTGGTAAATCTACCAGTTTTAACCGATAAATAATCAGTCATCGTACTAGATTCTTTTATCTTTTTCAAATAAAAATATCACTCTTAATGTGTCTTTTTCCTTTAAATGCCTGTCAAGGAGGAAAAAAAATCAACACAGTTTCTGCTTTTTATCCTTGGTTTATTAAGTTCACTTCTGAAATACATATGAGTGTAATCTGATCCAGGAAATTTCTGGTTTATTTTCAGATTATGTTTTTTTATTTACATGATCACCAGAATGTACCAGTTATATTTGTCTAGGAACTTAGTCCAAAATAGTTTTAACCAGTTCGTTTTCTGACTGATTTTTGTGATTTTTGATTACTTATTTATTGTTTTGTTTTAGATCTCTTTTTTTTTTCTTTTGTCCCCTTTTGTACGATGCCATATTGCTTTCAGAGCATCTATTGATACAGCTGGGACCTAGGTATATATATATTGACAGTTCCAACAAAAAATCAATTTGGGGGGGGGTTCTCTGCATCTGTAAAAGACCTCGACCTGAGACATTAATATCACAAATCGCGGGCTTTATGCTTTATTGATCATTTACTAGAAATTATACTAGGTCTTGGAGACCGGTTACCTTGGAAGACCCGGAGACTTCGATAGTTGAAGCATCTTTGATTTGGGAAAATTCGATAGCGATTCGATATCAATAAATTTCTTCAGAACTAAGAGCGGACAAAAGGTTAAATTTGCCGTGACGAAAATGACAATACGCGTGGGTCTTTAAGACAATTGAGTCTATTGTTCTAAATGGGTTTTTGATACGCATTCTAAAAAAATCATTTGCGTATTTTACAAAATTAATTGCATAAAATACGCACTTATCTCTGTTCTCTGGTCAAGGTTCCCATTTAGAGCTAATTGAAAAAAATGCTTGTTTGGTGCAAAATTTTCTAAATGCTTAGAAGGCTTTGATATAATTTGGCAAAAAATTTTACAGCTATTGAAAGGCAGTGTTGCATGCAAAGTTCAGAAAAAAAATTTGAAAATGAGTATTTGAAAACCATTTAGATTCAATAATTTAGTGAGGAAATTATAACACAAATGGTCATTATCATTATTATTAATATATGCAAGGTCAAGATCACTAAAAGATTATGAAATATACAGACGTTATCTGGAGCATATCTCCTACATGCATGACAGAATTCTAATGAAACTTCATAGAAATGTTTTTCCACTAGTCTATAAGAAGCAGTGTCACATGCATGAACCAGGTTAAAGGTTATGCTCACACGTAAAGGTCATGTAACTTGGCACTATTGTGAGTACAGGAACCATTTAGTCATCATTTATTGATGGATTGTAACACAAATGATAACTATCATGACTACAAGTGTGACACATGTAATTTGGGTTAATATTTGCAAGGTCAAAGTCACTGGAGATGATAAAATATCCAGTATAATTATTGTCCAGATATTGCCCAGAGCATATCTCCTATATGCATACTGATATCTATAAATGCCCACATCTCTGTCAAAAGCTTTTGAGACAATGTTGCCTTTGTTCACAGATAAAAACGCAACATAAAAAGTGAAAAATAACTTCTAGGAATACAGTATTTTAAGCATAAGTTTAAACCGATGTACTGGTAATCATATACAGGTAAAACTGTCTTAAGCATTCAGCCAAGGGATGCAGTCATTTTGGCTGCTTACGACAGGTTGCTGCTGAATAGAGCATCAAGCTTTTATCCAAATATAATATTTATTTCTTTATAAAATAAATCTAATTTAATTATAAACAAAGCAATTGTCATCATCATCAGTTTTTGTGTCACCTTGAAAAGGCGACATAGGGGTTACTTTTGTTGGCGTCTGTGTCGGCATCATCTAAAGCTTGTCTTCACTATAAGTCGGATTTACTTCAAACTTGGTTTGCATGCTTCTTTCAATAACCCGAAGTGCAGTGCACAAGGACCGTTACTCTGCACTTCTTAATTTTTGAGTTAATGCCCTTTGCAAATTTTCATACTTTAATTTTGTCCGGCCCATTTCTCTTCAACTATAAAAGCTATGGACTTGAAACTTCATAGGATGATACATCTCATTAAGAAGAAGTGCAGTGCCCAAGAACCGGTACTCTGCATTTCTTATTTTTATGCCACCGCAGCATCTGCGATGCGGTGGCATATAGCGATTCACCTGTGTGTGTGTTTGTTTGTGTGTGTGTGTGTTATATAGATTAGGCCATTTTTTTTTTATATTTTGGTTTACTGATTTTTTCCAAAAAAAGGTAGGGGCGGCGGCGGGAAAAAAAAAAAAAAAAAAAGTTTTCATAACTATAAATGTGGTGCATACATATACATAGTACTTACTAGAGCAATGAAATTAAATACATCGCCGATTGTCTATTCCAAAGATTGTTTATACACAAATAAAAAACTTTTGCTCATATTGCCATTGTTTAAAAACACACATGAAATCTACACACAATGACTTATGACAAGTGGCAAGGGAGCTCTTCAAAAGAATCTGTCATTCTTTGATGTTTACACACTGCTGTGTAATCTGAATCATCAAAGGTGCCGAAAATCAGCTGACTTGCACTCATTTCTTTATAGATCAGATGTTAAAAAAAAAAGATTACACAAAGTCATGTTCAATTTTGCCCATTGTGAAAATATTTTTATCGGATAATTAGCGGGGTCAATTTTTGACATAAAAATCTATTAAAAGTAAGTGCGGGCATTTTTTTTATTTTGTTTGTTTGAAACCTGTATTCAATCTGCTTTTAAAAGACTAATTTTTTTGTTAAATCTGAAAATACTGAACTTGTCAATTGCAGTAGATTTCTCTCGCTCTGTCCTTGAATGTAATTGCTTACGTAATTGGCGTGTTTTTTTTTGTGTTTTTTTGGTTGTTTGGTTGTTTACATTTTTACGCATTTCGACCTTCAATGCATTGATGAAATATGATCAAAGCCTAATTATAATTCTGTGAGAATGGCTTGACCCCATTTAACAGACATTCTTTCATAATACACCAATAAACACTTGCCCAACTAGCAGACGACAGGCTATTCTCGAGTAAAGATAACCGTTGCGTGTATAAATCGTAGGTAAAATAGTCTAGCATGTGGTAGGTTTAACAGTTAATTAAAATACTTACCGCAACATTTCTTTGACAAGTCGTATTATTAGCAGCGTATTTCAAGACAACACAGAATTTTTTTGGGGGCAGATTTTTTTTTTTTTTTTCATTTTCCCAAAATACTGAGTCGGCGGGTCTGTAAACCGAAATATCAAAAAATAATGGCCTTATATAGTGAACTTAAAAAATCTTCTTGTGAAAAACCACTTGTCCAATTTCAACCAAACTTGGCAGGATTGATCCTTGGGTGAAGGGCTTCCAAAGTTGTTCAAAGAATTTCATTTCATGCAGAAATCTGGTTGCCATGGCAACCAATAGGAATTATAAGAATAAATTTAAAAAATCTTCTTGTAAAGACCCAAAAGGCCTAGAGCTTAGATATTTTGCATAAGGCATTGTCTGGTAGACCTCTACCAAGATTGTTCAAATTATAACCCTGGGGTCAAAATCGGCCCCGCCCCGGGGGTCATTGATTTTCACTATATGTACATATAGTAAAAACTTAAAATAACTTCTTGTAAAGACCCAAAAGGCCTAGAGCTTAGATATTTTGTATAAGGCATTGTCTGGTAGACCTCTACCAAGATTATTCAAATTATAACCCTGGGGTCAAAATGGGCCCCGCCCCGGGGGGTCATTGATTTTCACTATATGTACATATAGTAAAAACTTAAAATAACTTCTTGTAAAGACCCAAAAGGCCTAGAGCTTAGATATTTTGTATAAGGCATTCTCTGGTAGACCTCTACCAAGATTATTCAAATTAATAACCCTGGGGTCAAAATCGGCCCCGCCCCGGGGGTCATTGATTTTCACTATATGTACATATAGTAAAAACTTAAAATAACTTCTTGTAAAGACCCAAAAGGCCTAGAGCTTAGATATTTTGCATAAGGCATTGTCTGATAGACCCTTACCAAGATTGTTCAAATTATAGCCCTGGGGTCAAAATCGGCCCCGCCCCGGGGGTCATTGATTTTCACTATATGTACATACCGGTATAGTAAAAACTTAAAATACCTTCTTGTAAAGACCCAAAAGGCCTAGAGCTTAGATATTTTGCATAAGGCATTGTCTGGTAGACCTCTACTCAGATTGTTCAAATTATAGCCCTGGGGTCAAAATCGTCCCTGCCCCGGGGTCATTGGTTTTCCTTATATGTATATAGTAAAAAACTTTATAGTAAAAAAATTTCTTCTAGCAAATGCTAGAGGTTAGATATTTTGCATGAAACATTGTGAAGTGAACTTCTAGCAAGATTGTTCAAATTATAGCCCTGGGTCAAAATTGCCCCTGCCCGGGGTCATTGATTTTCAATATATACATATAGTAAAAAAGTAAAAAAATCTTATTGTCTTAAGGTACAAGGCTTAGAGCTTGAATATTTGTTAAATGATATCATCTATAGGTACTCTACCAAAGTTGTTCAAATTTTGCGTCTTGTGTCAAAATTAGCCCCGCCCCATGGGCCATAGGTTTTCCTTATGTGTATATAGTAAAAACTTAAAAAATCATCTTCTCTAAATTTACAAAGGCTAGAGTTAAGATATTTGGCATGAAACATTATGTAGTGAACCTCTAGCAAGATTGTACACATTATAGCCCAGGGGTCAAAATTGGCCCCACCCCCAGGAGTCATTGATTTTCACTATGTACATATAGTAAAAAAAAAAAAGAAATATTTTTGTCTGAAGGTACAAGGCATAGAGCTTTGATGTTTGCTCTATAATATATTCTATGGGTTCTCTACTAAAGTTGTTTTAATTATGCCCCTAGTGTTAAAATTGCCCTGCCCAGGGGCAGTGATTCTCATTATGTTCACATAGTAAAAACAGAAAATAAAAACAAATCTTTTCTGAATAGGAGAAAAGCTACAGCTTAGATATTTGACTTGAAATGTTGTTTGGTGGACCTGTATCAAGATTGTTTTGAATTAAACCCTTGGGTCCAAAATTTTGCCTTGCCCAAGGGGACAGTGACCTACTTTCTTGTCCTTTGATGTACAGCAATGAAATTTTGACCATGTGCACAGTTTTAGTTGTAAAATTGAACTTTGATATCAGGTGAACTAGATTTTGATGATGTGACCTTCTTTCTTGTCCTTTAATGTACAGCTATGAAATTTGAACCATGTGTACAGATTAAGATGTTAAGTGAACTTTGATTTCAGCTGACCTAGATTTTGACAAAGTGTCTTACTATGTTGTCCTTTGATGTAGTCATGAAATTTAGGCTGTGTGAAATATGACCTTCACCACCAAATTCACTAGACTCAAGTGCATTGATATATTCCTACTCTGATCTTTTATTGAGTTTAAACAACAGATTTAACCACTAATCTGATAATAAGAATTAGATAGGTCAGGGATCTATGCATTATGACAATCTTCAAAATTGTATAGAAACAAAGAAAATCTGTTCCGACACTACTATTTAGTGTTGTATTAATGCGGTGGCATAGCATTTTTCTCAAATGCAATCTTGTTTGAGTTATTGCCCTTTGTTAATTTTCATACTAATTTTTGTCCAGGTCATTTCTCCTCAAGTATGAAAGCTATGGATATGAAACTTCATAGGATGATAGATCTCATTAAGAAAAAGTGCAGTGTACAAGAACCGGTACTCTGCATTTCTTATTTTTGAGTTATTACCCTTTATTAATTTTCATACTTTATTTTTGTCCAGGCCATTTCTCATAAATTATTTTTTTTTCATTTCAAAAATAGGCAGTGATTTTTCTCGCTTAATTGGGAAGAGGCCTTAGCCTCTTGATTTTGGGAAAAATTATCGCTAAAACTGCTAATTTGGGAAGAAAAAAGCAGGTTTAAGTTCAGATTTTTGGGAAAACTGCATGATTTTAAAGAAAATTTCAATTGGGAAGAGGCCCTTTTTTGGAGTCTGTTATATAAGTATGAAAATCACTGATAGGTAAATAAAAAAATTAAAAAACTTGCGTAATTCAAAAGAACGGATTGCAAGTACATGCAGACGTTCCAATCATTTGTAATTACAATGACATAGATGAGCAATTATGCAAATTTCTTGAAGTTTTGTACATGTAGTTTGTGTTAATATCTGGCAGAGACAAGTAGTTGACACATGTCATCTTTGAAAAAATAAACAGCAGTTTGTTTTAGATTCGAGAAGCATTATATGTGACCCTTGACTGCAGACAGCCATTGACCATTAAACAGATGTATAAAATAGAGTGATTTTTGACTCAGGGGTTTACAAAATGGCTGTTTAGGTCAAGTGACCGCCCAAAAGAGGTGACCGTTGGTACAATTTTGACTGTATAATATATATTTAATCACTTATAATTTTTAGTGCCACAAATTACTACATATATTAAAACCAAAGCAGTTTCCCTCTATGTGTGATACAATCCTTCCGAATCACAGGTTGAGATATTGTCTTGTACCATCATGTGGTACTAGAAAAAATGTGGATGAAAGAAGTCCATGGTATAATAAAACATGGTATATCCTGTTGGCAGAAAAACAAACTGTTGTTTTCAGAGCAAAAATGTAAAAATATGAACATTTTAAAGTGTCATTTTGATTTCTTTTAAATATATAGTATTTTTAGGTCACCTGAGTCTGAGCAAAACCTGGTCATTAGGTGAGCAATTGTGATCCCCCACCATCTGCCGTGGTGCGTTGTCAACAATAACTTTAAGCAACATCTCCTCTGAAACCAATGACTGAACAGTAACCAAACTTTAAAGGAATGATCCTAAAATTTGGTGGTCCCCTTTAAAAGTTGTTCAATGGTTCCGGTCTGTTTCATAAGTAGGTCACAGGGCCAGAAAAGGAGTTTCAAAAATGTAAATTCAAAAATCTTCATGTCTGAAAGTTTAATGCCCAGACATGTGATACAGTCAAACTTGTATTAAATGACCACGCAAGGGAAACACCCTAAACAGTCGCTTAATGAAACGGTCTCTTAAGACAAAGCATGATAAAAAGTCAAAATTTATACATGACATCTTTTTTTTGCGGTGGGAATGTTTTTCAACTTCATTTATATAAATGTTTAATAATTAGAACGCTCCGATAATCTAAATGGATGCTAATGTAAAAAATAACTTTCTGATATTCATTGAGAAAGTTTTGATCCATTATGTACATATTTGACATTTTCCAGAATTTTTAAACTTCTCCGTTGTATTTCCTTGTCTCCAACACGAAAACCCTGATAAGTGAAGCTATTTTCTGTTGTGCATTTTTCATTTGAAATAAACAAACTACATCTGATTTAACTGCTGATCAAGTTCAAGGTCAGTTCAATGCAGTATAAATATCAACAGCTAAGCGTATACACCATCTGAGTAGGGGCGGAGCGTTGCATTGTTTTATCAATATTATTGGATAATACACCTCATGCTTATACTTACCTTTATTTGCATACATTAAAACGGTTTGGCAAATAGAGTTTTTCACACATTTATATATTGTGTTTTGATTGTTGACACTTGTGACATTACGAGGCGGCGTTCTCTAAAAACACAATTACTTGACAGGTAATAGTGGTCGTTTAATGAAAAGATTGATCTCAATTAGCTGACTAATTAGCGGTCGTTGGTCGTGTTGAGCAAAAGTCTCTTAATACATTAAAGATATAGAGAGAAAATCGGGCGGATTTGAAAGTGGCCGCATAAGACAAAAGTCGCTTAATACACGTGGTCGCATGGGCAAGTTAAACTGTATTTGGGATATGATGTCATCTTTAGGTCCTCTACCATTTAGTTGTTCAAATTTTGTCCCTAGTATTAAAATTGACCCTGCCGAGGGGGTCATAGGTTTTCCTTATACAGTCGACTCTCGTTATCTCGAAGTCATCGGGACCGTCCAAAAATATCGAGATAACGAAATGTCGAGATAAACATATTAGGGTTGGAATAAGGCAGAAAATGATTTTTACAAAACACATGTTCATACCTTATGCCAAAATAAACTGTGATATCCCCATGTCTTGTTTTCATAGGCCTAGGCAATATTTAACAAAGTATCATAAACGGATGTTTACCAGCGGAAATAAAGGTGTCTGTGATAAAAACACATAGTGAGGTTTACTTAGTAATACACCAATATAGTGAAAACATTGTTTTCAGAGTGGTTGATCCGGATATCCTCCCGGGTTATTTATCAGGTCTTTCTCGAGATTGTCGGCCGCTGATTGATTTGGTGGTGATGTTGTGAAACAATATTGCAACGACAGCGTTTCTATACTTTCACTATTTCATTTACATTTAAAGTCATAATGAATTGATACAGTGTTCGAATATTTATAAAGAACGTAAAAATTCACTCATTTTGGACATAAGTCAATCAACACGCTAAATAAATTAACTTTTATAAAAACAGCTAAACTTGTTACAAACATAATCATCATTATGACACGCGCTATTGAGCAATTATCGTCTAGTTTGTATTTTCACACGTCTGAAGGGAACAGACGAAAGAAAACTGTAAGTCGAGATAAACAAAGGATTAAAGTGAGAAAATAACTGTTGGGGCTGAAATTTTACATCGAGATATTGAAAATATCGAAATAAAAATATCGAGATAAACAAATATTTCCAATATAGATAAAGAAGGAAGAAAATCGGGACTTTCAAAATTTCATCGAGATAACGAAATATCGAGAAAAGCGATGTCGAGATAACGATAGTTGACTGTATATATATAGTAAAAACTTAAAAATCTTTTTCTCTGAATTGACAAAGACTAGCGATTAGATAATTGGCATAAAACATTGTGTAGTGGACCTCTACCAAGATTGTTCAAATTATAGCACTTGGGTCAAAATTGGCCTGGCCCCGGGGTCATTGATTTTCATTATGTACATAATGATAGTAAAAACTTTTAAAAAATCTGTCTGAAGGTACAAGGCTTTGATAGTTGGTATATAATATTATCTATAGGTCCTCTTCTATAATTGTTCAAATTTTGCCCTTAGTATCAAAATTGGCCCCTCTCTGGGGGTCATACGTTTTCCCTATATGTCTATAGTAAATACTTAAAAACTCTTCTCTGAAAAGGCTAGAGGTTAGATATCCACCATGAAACACTGTATTGTTGACCTCTACCAATATTGTACAAATCATAGCCCTGGGTTCAAAGTTGGCTTCGCCCTGGAGGTCATTGATTTTCATTATGTTCATGTTGTAAAAACAGAAATTAAAAAAAAATGTTTTCTGAATACGAGAAAGTTAGAGATTAGATATTTGTCATGAAACATTGTCTGGTGGAGCTGTATCAAGATAGTTTAAATTAAAGCCTTGGGGTTAAAGTTTTGTCCTGCCCAAGGGACACAGTGACCTTCTTTCTTGTCCTTTGATATACAGCCATGAAATTTAGACCATGTGCATAGTTTGAGATATAAAATTGAATTTTGATATCAGCTGACCTAGATTTTGATGATGTGACTTACTTTCTTGTCTGTGATGTACAGCTATGAATTTTGGACCATGTGCACAGTTCTTGATATTGAATTGGACCTACTTACTTGTCTTTTGATGTACAACAATGAAATTTGGACCATTTGCACAGTATTAGATGTAAAATTGAACTTTGATATCAGCAGACCTAGATTTTGATGATGTGACCAACTTTCTTGTCCCTTGATGTACTGCCATGAAATTTGGACCATGTGAACAGTTAAAAACGTAAAATTGAATTTTAATATCAGCTCACCTAGATTTAGACAACTGACCTACTTTCTTGTCTTTTGATGTACAGCCATGAAATTTAGACCATGTAAACAGTTTGAGATGTAAAATTGAACTTTGATATCAGCTGACCTAGATTTTGACAAAGTGACCCTCTTTCTTGCCCTTTGATTTACAGATTTTCTCTGAAGGTACAAGACTAAGAGCTTTGATATTTGGTATAAAATATCATCTATAGGTCCTCTACTATAGTTGTTTAAATTTTGCCTCTTGTGTCAAAATTGGCCCCTCCCCTGGGGGTCAAAATCTTCTTCTCTGAATTGACAAAGGCTTAGAGGTTATATATTCGGCATGAAACATTGTAAAGTTGACATCTACCAAGATTATTCAAATCATAGCCCTGGGGTCAAAGTTGCTTTATCCTGGGGAGGGGGGTGTTATTGAATTTCATTATGTACATTTAGTTAAAACAGAAACTAAAAATATCAGCTGACCTAGATTTTGACAAATGACCTTCTTTCTTTTCCCTTGTCCGTCCTTCCTTCCGTCCGTCCTTCCTTCCTTCCGTCCGTCCGTTCACTTTTGTGTCTCACGTAACTCAAAAAGTATTTGACCTAGAGTCATTAAACTTTACAGGAATGTTGATCAGCATGTGTAGTTGTGCACCTGGGTATTTTTGTCTGGATATACAGTGAAAGTTGGGAAAACCGGATGGCTTTCGGACTGAGGGTTTTGTCCGGTTTTCTCAGCGGTCCGGTATTCTCAATGTCCCCTTCAGCTGTTCAGGATCTTATATTATAACTGAGCAATGACTTACAAAGGATGCTGTATATTTGCATTTTCAAGATCATGTGTACGTATATAGCTAAATAAAGGAATGATATAAATACAATAAAAGTTTGGATTTAAATGAACAGCAGTTACCTCATAACGATCAAGTTCGAGTACATCCGCATATGTTTATATTTCGGTAAGGGATAATGATTTAACGAACATAGTTTACTTTGTTTGTTTATAATAATAACATATTGGTCAGATTTTTAAAGTAGGTCTCGGCAAAGTTTTACTGTCTTTAATTAACTTTGTCACTTGTAGACATCTCTCATCGAATTCTTTTCGGCCATGATATAGAACTTAGCGCCGATAAATGTCGTTTTCGTTGCGTTGTCATTTTAGGGAATGAATATACAAAAAGCAACACAGTAGAAAAATTCTCAATTTTTTATTCATACTGATTTTAACTGATCAATTCCTTGTGCATTTTGACATTTACATAAAACTGCAACATCTATACCTTACAATAAATCAAACTGTGAAAGGAGACATTATAAACAAATAAGACAATCATTGTTCCGTTACCGCTCATTTAGCGTATTAGACACAACCAATTGATAAGTACACAAGGTTATTCACACATTCGGCGTCCGGTATTGTCAGGGTAATTGTCTATATAATTGACTTTGTAGTCCCCAATCAACCGTCCGATATTCGGTTTTTACAGATTCCGGTATTGTCAATGTTAAATACAAAAGTTTAAAGAAGGGAAAATTTGGGACTGAATTATTCGTCCGGTATTTAGAGAGTTCCATTTTCTCAGCGTCCGGTTTTCTCAAATTTCACTGTATTTAGTATTTTAAGAGTTATTGCCCTTGACTTTGTAAAATTTTGCAATTTTCAGCTTGTGTCGCATGTAACTCAAAAAGTATTTGACTAGAGTCATGAAACTTTACATGAATGTTGATCAGCATGTGTAGATGTGCACCTGGGTATTTTCGTCTGGATATTTTTAGTATTTTTAGAGTTATTGCCCTTGACTTAGTAAAATTTTGCAATTTTCAACTTGTGTCGCATGTAACTCAAAAAGTATTTGACCTAGAGTGATGAAACTTTACAGGAATGTTGATCAGCATGTGAAGTTGTGCATCTGGGTATTTTCTTCTGGATAGTTTTAGTATTTTTAGAGTAATTGCCCTTGACTTAGAAAATTTTTGCAATTTTCAACTTGTGTTGCATGTAACTCAAAAAGTATTTGACCTAGAGTCATGAAACTTTACAGGAATGTTGATCAGCATGTGTAGTTGTGCACCTGGGTATTTTCGTCTGGATTTATTTCGTATTTTTAGAGTTATTGCCCTTGACTTAGAAATTTTTTGCAATTTTCAACTTGTGTCGCATGTTACTCAAAAAGGATTTGACATAGAGTCATTAAACCTTACGGAAGGTTGCTCAGCATATGTAGGTTTGCACCTGGGGTTTCGCTTGTGGATTTATCCAGTATTTGTAGAGTTATTTCCCTTGATTTTTAAAACTGTTTCATTATGTTGTTATTTATGTTCCTCGAGTGCTTGAGTGAGAATCAACCAACTTTACAGGAATAATGATCAACATTACTAAATTACAGGAATAATGATTCACATCACTGTGAAGCTATGCACCTGGGACTTTGCATGTGGATTTTTTTCAGTTTTGTTAGAGTTTTTGCCCTTGACTTACAGTAGTATAAATTTGCAATTTTCAACTTGTCCATGCATAGCTCAAAAAGTATTTCACTTGTAGACCTGAAAGTTTACAAGAATATTGGTCAGCATGTGTACTTATGCACCTTGGGGTTTGCTTGTGGATTTATTTAGTATTTGTAAAGTTCTTGCCCTTTACTTGGTAAAAGATTTTTAGTTTTCAAAAAATATTTGACCTAGAGTCATTAGATTGGCAGAACAGTGGCGCGGTGGGAGCACCCATGTCCTACGGACACATTTCTAGTTTTCAACTTCATTACAAGCCATAACAAGGACTTGCCAACCTTTATTTTTCACAATTACAAAACGCCCTAACTCTGTCAAGTTATATAACTGTGTTTACATCTTTTTTACTATTTTCCGTCCTTAAGTCCTGAGTGAATGGGTAAATATTCTTTGAAATTTTGTTACTGACAAGAATCTGAGCCGGGGTCATTTGTGTTTAACAAACACATTCTAAGATGTTTATATATATTTTTTTTGAGGTTCAACAGTTTCTGAATATAATTTTTAAATGCAATTTAATAAGAAGATAAGTTTTTTTTATTCATAATCAGTTTTAATGATGAATAATTTGTAATAACCATTTTATACAGTTTTAATTAATTACTATCAGAAATGTAAAGGTGATAATGAGTGACTAGAATTTTGCTTCTCCGATCAAACAGGGCGAAGTGAAAATGTTTCGCCCGATTTCGCCCCTGTCCCTGTCTAGTGACCAACATCATGCACATTCCTGTAAAAAAACACTAACTTTCACTGCTTATACGCAAATAACTGTTACAGTCTATCCTCAGGTGAGCGCCCTTGTTAGAGAGATATTGAAATATTAGTAAGACGGAAGTTTTTCTGTCATATTGTGAAGGCTGCTTTAAACAGACCTGTCATCCATTTGGCATGTTTGAATGGTTTGATTAAGCATTTAAATTTATTTAACAAAATATTTTTCAAATGACATTAGTACTTGTCATCACATTATAATGTTTAAGAATGTTTTTGTATTTAATTTTATAACCAAATAATTCCGTGTAACTTCTTTGTAATGCAATGAATAGAAGAATCAATGGCAGGCGTGCTCGTGTGGAAATGTCAAGTGGTAAATCCCGCTGGGGTAGTCGTGGACCACCTCGCAGAGGAGGTGGTGGATTTAGAGGTGGTAGAGACAGCTATAGACCAAGAAGATCAAGGTAACTTCTTAATTTCTTTTTGAGTTATATTTTCCCATTAGCAAAATACCCAAAGCTTATACTTCATTTATAGAGAATAACATGCTACACTGTCTTTTGATATCAATTTTATCAGGCAAGGCTGATATGGACTAGAAAGGGGCGAGGCTTGCTGAGCCCTTTTTGATATGACTATGCGAGAACAGACAAAACAGGTAAAATCTTTGCTTAATACCTGCACTTACCTGTTGAATGGGGGCTTTAATAATAAAACTGACTTGTGCACTACTTAACGGTTAACCTGCTCAATTGAAATGGTAAACTCTAAATCATTTTCAGTTTGTCAAATTATTATGTGTTCAAGAATAAGACTGAAAAGTGCTCATTGATTGAGAGCTTTACCAAACTTGATCACAATAAATATTGGTGCTCAGTTTTGAATACTGAACTCCAGTGATCTTTGCATATGAAAATATAGTTATAACAGTGGAACAGGGTGATTAATAATAACTGATACACTTTTGAAATTTGATAGTGTTAATATCATCAAATGTAGGCATACAATTTTCACATAATCTAGAGGCTTTAAAGTTTTGTTTGATATATAACAAACCATACTTGAATGGGGAAAGCTGTTCAACTTTATCCAAAATAATATTTATAACAAATGTTTAATGTGACGTCTATTTTGTCAAGTCTTTTTATGCTCCCCGAAAAATTTCGGGGGAGCATATAGTCGCCGCCTTGTCCGTCCGTCCCCTTTTCTGTCCGGGACATAACTTTGAAACAACAAGAGGTATCAACATGAAACTTTGTAGGTAGATAGATCTCATTGAGTAGGTGTGCAGTGCACAAGAACCGTAACTCTGCCTTGCCTAATTTTTGAATTATTCCCCTTTGTTTATTTTTACACTTTGAACTTTGTCCGGGACATAACTCTAAAAGTATAAGAGGTATCAACATGAAACTTTGTAGGTAGATAGATCTCATTGAGTAGGTGTGCAGTGCACAAGAACCATGACTCTGCCTTGCCTAAATTTTGAATTATCTCCCTTTGTTTATTTTACACTTTGAACTTTGTCCGGGACATAACTCTAAAACTATAATAGGTATCAACATGGAATTGAGTAGGTGTGCAGTGAACAAGAACCGTAACTATGCCTTGCCTAATTTTTGAATTATCCCCCTTTGTTTATTTTTAATTGAGATTTTAGGCACAGGTCATGCACATGAACCATGTTACTGGGTCAGAGGTCAAGGTCACCTAAGATGATGCATTGTCAAGATGCATTGTCAAGATTTTGTCTTGTATATTGCGCACTAATCTTACCTATGTACACATCTTTCTTCTTGATCTGAAGCTTATAGGTTCAGGGTTGAATTAAGATGAGTTGGCTCGACATTCTGCCCATTGGCATGTCTTTTATTAACGCTATTTTATTAAAGTACAGTGGGGGACATCATTAAAAACAAACAGGATACGAATCTAAGCTTGGTAAGGACATTCTATACGACTTGTCATCAAAAGCACAGACAAGCATCTTAAACTATTTTACTTCAACATAATGAAAATGATGACAAAAGAGTAATTGAAAGTAAACTACACAAGTAGCTAATAACCACAGGAACTTGAAATTCTGTCAATATTAATGATAATATCCAAAATATACCCCCTATACAGTATAAATAAACACAAGGAATGAAACGCCTTTTCCCCACCCCAACATAATTTACGTTGAACAAATCAACAAAACAACGGATCAAAATAATCTATCAGCCATTTCGATAAGCAATTTATAAATGCATCAAATACCACCGATAACTTTTTTTAATTACGTAGCTATGTAGGAATAATTCAACATTTTCTGATTATTTCCCACGATCTGAGTTTGTTGCCGTCTCCATTTCGTGACGTCACTGGATGTTGATTCGAGGAGAATAATATTTATTAAAATTATTTTTAACAAGTTCCAAAAATAACAAGTTTGCAAGCAAAATATTGTCTAACTAGAACAAATGACTGATTTCTTTCTTACGACATGGCTGAATTTATTTGCTGGGCCATATCAAATAGAGTACTCAAATTTTTAAAACGAACGTACTGTTTCAAAGATTTACCGTTCTTGTTTGGGGTTTCCCTTTCAAATGTATTTATAAAAGTAATTTGTTAAAAAGGTTTTACATGAAGATGTTTAAATCCATTTACATAGAATAATTTGTATAAAAGTTTTATACATACCTGTTATTTTTTGGAACTTACTAAAAATAATTTTAATAAATATTATTCTCCTCGAATCAAAATCCAGTGACGTCACGGAATGGAGTCGGCGACAAACTCAGATCGCGGGAAATAATCAGATAATGTTGAATTATTCCTACACAGCTACGCGATTTTAAAAAGTTATCGGTGGTATTTGATGCATTTATGTATTGTTTATCGAAATGGCCAGATAGAATATTTTGATCCGTTGTTTTGTTGATTTGTTCGGCGTAAATTATGTTGGGGTGGGGAAAAGGCGTTTCATTCCTTGTGTTTATTTATGGTATATAGGGGGTATATTTGGATATTATCATTAATATTGGTTATTTGATAGAATTTCAAGTTCCTGTGCTAATAACAATTGATGCTTATATTCACATACATGTATTCTGTATCTGAAATAATTTAAAAATAAAGAAAAGGAGGAAAGAGGTTGGCTTATATAGGGAAGAGGAGGCCAGCATATAAAAAATATGTTTAATGCTCTTAAGATTGTGAAAACTTGACGCTGTTATTAGTCAGGGAAAAATGGTCTTGGTCTGGGAAAAGTCATGGAAAAGTCAGGGAATTTTGATTTCTCTTCTTTGTGGGAACCCTGTGAAGGGGACATTAAGAAAACCAGACCGCTGAGAAAATCTGACACAACCCTAGGTCTGAAAGCCATCCAGATTTCTCAACTTTCACTGTAGTAAAACTTCAAAATCTTCTTTTATGAAAGCATTGAACAATGTCTAGTTCTAGGGTTAAAATTGGTCCAGGAGAAGAGGTTGTGGGATTGGAGTTTTCCCTTTATATATATATAGTAAACAATTATAAAAAAAAATCTTAAACACAAACGGTCTATTGTTCTATCATTTGGTGTAGTATATGACCCTTATTGATTTTGAGGTCATTCACTAAGAGGTCAATATCACAGTGGTCTTGATTGCTATAACCTTGTCTAATTCATACCTCAGGTGATATCTTTGGAGCCTATTAACACCCTATTATATACTTTTATATATTTTACTTACATATATTTCTGTCTACATGTACTTTGATGAGAGATATAGGTCTACATGGGCCTTTTGGTTGTTATCAACAAGTTGATAAAACATACACTGTAATTTTTAAAAAAGATCATGATATATAAAAATGGTAAAGGAACACTTGTCTTTTTATTGACTATTTTGTTAGAAGAATGTGTTGTTGTGAATGTTTAATGATTTATTCTGTATGCCAGGTTCAGTCATACAGATCACCTCAAGTCTCAGCTAGCAACAAATACCATTTGATTCAACCCATCAAATAATCAACGCACAGTCATTCAACTTTATTGTATTTCCTGAAAAGGTCGACAAATCTGAGCTTAGCAATGTACCTTGTCATCTTAACAACGATTATACCTTTTTGATCAACGTTGCCATCACTCCATTTTCAGCTTTTCAGCTATAGAAATTCAGCAATAGCCAACTTTAAAACAACATTTAAAACATGGTAAATTATAGTGGTAAATAGTGTGAATTTATTTTTTGCTCGACTTTTTTTTGAAAAAAAAATATAGAGAAAAAATGTGTTGTTACAGTCATGTGGGTGTTGCCGTTTGCAAACTAATTTACAGTTCCTTGATAATAACTTTTTAAGTTCTTGATGTATTGTCTTCATACTTGGCCACAACAACTGACAGATCTTGATCTTCACTTGTAAATGACCTTGACATTGAAAGTCATTTTTTTGCTGTAACTGGCTTTAACTTTATTATTATTGAATGGATTCATGACCTTGACCTTGAAGTTAAAATTATTGAATTTTAACTGATTTTTGCTATAATTGACTGTAACTTGGTAACTTATTTATGGATTATCTTCATGCTTTGACAAAACAACATTTTGGACAAGACCTAAAAGGTTGAATTGACCTTGAGCTTTAAATGACCTTGGCCGTCAAGGAGAAATTATTGAATTTTGGTTAAATTGTCATAATTTTGTTATTTATGTACAAATTTGATTTAAACTTGGATAAAACAAGACTTGCTACCAAACAAGCATATTGAATGATTTAGATGTGACCTTTACCTTAAATTGATCTTGACTGTTAAGGATTATCACTATAATTGGCTGTAACTTTGCGATTAGTCAAAATTAAAAAAAAATAAAAATTGATTATTTTCATACTTTTGGACAAGGCATTTCTCAAAGATTGAACTGACCTTGAGGTTGAGTTTTAAACGACTTTGATCTTCCAAGTTTTGAATTTTGGTTAAGTTGTCATAATTTTGTTATTTATGTACGGATTTGATTCATATGGGACAAAACAATACTTTTGACCAAACAGACATGTGGAATAATTTAGAAATGAACTTGACCTTTAAATGACCTTGACCGTCAAATGATTGAATTTTGATTATATTTACTTAACTTTGTTATTTATTTATGGTAAGGATTCATACAAAACAACAAGTGTGACTAGACAGACCTATGAAAAAAACTTTTATGCCCCCGGGCATATTAGTAATTGAACCGTCCGTCTGTCCGTACAAGGTTTAAACCTAAAACGGCAAGTTTTTCTTAAGAACCACCTATACCAAAGGCTTCATACATAACAAATTTACTTATCATCTTAATGTACATGATATGGGCAAGTTACATAACTATGCCTTCCATTTTTACCAAGTTATTGCACTCTTCAGCATTTAGAAAATGAATAATTGGTCAAATGGATATATCTGAAGTTCTCACTGTAGCTTCATAATTACCACACTTACTAATATCAATGCAAAGTACATGATATAAGTTATATAACTGTGCCATCCATTTTTCCCAGTTATTTCTCTTTTTATCACTTTGAAAATAGAGCCTTATATGGTTAACCTATGTCGGCAAGTTGGATTTATCTTTAATTTCTCCTAATTACTTCATTTATTTGATGATATCTTACATATTTGGTAGGTGGATACCTTTAATGGTACTCTTAAGTTTATTATGGAGTAAGGGGTCCCTGCGGTCAAGGTCACTGGTATACACAACAAATTTAAACATTTTTTTCTCATACAGCCTTAATTAGCTGTCTATCCGTAAACTTTTACTTTAAACAACATAACCTCATAAAACGCTGAGCCAATTTCATCTAAACTTTACAGGAATGTTCTTTTGGTCACCTTTAAAAATTGTTCATAGAATTTAATTCCATTGTTTTTCCCTATTATGTGTATAGTAAAAACTAAAAAAATCTTCTTTTAAAAAACCCAAAGAGCTACAGCTAGATATTTATCATGAATCATCTTAATGAGTGTTCTACCAAGTTTGTTCATATAACAGCCCTGGGGGTTCAAATTAGACTCGCCCCGGCGGCCTATATACAGGTGAGCGATTTCAGGGCCATATGATGACCCTCTTGTTATGCAACCGCAGCATCTGCGATGCGGTGGCATATAGGGATTCACCTGTGTGTATGTGTGTGTGTTTGTGTGTGTGTTATATAGATTATATAGTGAACTTAAAAAATCTTCTTGTGAAAAACCACTAGTCCAAACTTGGCAGGATTGTTCCTTGGGTGTAGGGCTTCCAAAGTTGTTCAAAGAATTTCATTTCATGCAGAAATCTGGTTGCCATGGCAACCAAAAGGAATTATAAGAATAAATTTAAAAAATCTTCTTGTAAAGACCCAAAAGGCCTAGAGCTTAGATATTTTGCATAAGGCATTGTCTGGTAGACCTCTAACAAGATTGTTCAAATTATAGCCCTGGAGTCAAAATTGGCCCCGCCCCGGGGGTCATTGATTTTCACTATGTACATATAGTAAAAACTTAAAATACCTTCTTATAAAAACCCAAAAGGCCTAGAACTTAGATATTTTGCATAAGGCATCATCTGGTAGACCCTTACCAAGATTGTTCAAATTATAGCCCTGGGATCAAAATCGGCCCGCTCCAGGGGTCATTGGTTTTCATTATATGTATATAGTAAAAACTTAAAAAAAATTCTTCTAGCAATTGACAAATCCTAGAGGTTAGATATATAGCGTGAAACATTGTGTTGTAAACCTCTAGCAAGATTGTTCAAATTATAGCCCTGGGTTCAAAATGGCCCCTGCCCTGGGGGTCTTTGATTTCAATATATACATATAGTAAAAAATAAAAAAAATGTTATTATCTGAAGGTACAAGGCTTAGAGCTTTAATATTTGTTTAATAATATCATCTAAAGGTACTCTACCAAAGATGTTCAAATTTTGCCTCTTGTGTCAAAATTAGCCCCACCCTTGGGAGCCATTGGTTTATCTTATATGTATATAGTTAAAACTTAAAAAATCATCTTCTCTAAATTTACAAAGGATAGAGTTAAGATATTTTGCATGAAACATTGTGTAGTGAACCTCTAGCAAGATTGTTCAAATTATAGCCCTGTGGTCAAAATTGGTTCCGCCCCGGGGGTCATTGATTTTCATTATGTACATATAGTGAAAAAAAAAAATTTGTCTGAAGATTCAAGGCATAGAGCTTTGATGTTTGATATATAATATCATCTTTAGGTCCTCTACCAAAGTTGTTCAAATGTCAAAAATTGGCCCTGCCCAGGGGCAGTGATTCTCATTATGTACACGTAGTAAAAACAGAAAATAAAACAAATGTTTTCTGAATGGGATAAAGCTATAGCTTAGATATTTGACTTGAAATGTTGTTTGGTGGACCTGTATCAAGATTGTTATTAAACCCTTGGGTCAAAATTATGTCTTGCCCAAGGGGACAGTGACCTACTTTCTTGTCCTTTGATGTACAGCAATGACATTTTGACCATGTGCACAGTTTTAGTTGTAAAATTGAACTTTGACCTAGATTTTGATGATGTGACCTACTTTCTTGTCCTTTGATGTACAGCTACGAAATTTGAACCATGCGGTGGCATAGCATTTTTCTCAAATGCAATCTTGTTTTTAAGTGAATGTCATTCATGTTTAATACAAACTGCTAAGGGAGGTCCTCTTCTTTTGGGTTTAGTTAGGGGTTATTTGGGTCAAGGTCACCAATGTCAAAAATAGATTGTTACACTTTTACAGGTGTAAAAACCTTTTTCAATTGACAGATGTCTTATATTAGGTAGAAATTTAAAATTGGGTTGTTTTTCTTAGGATGGAGTTAGGGGTCAGTTGGGTCAAGGTCACCAGTGCTAAAAATAGATTTTTACACTTTTGCCCATATAGCCTTTATTTATTGATAGATGTATTTCATATTTGATAGGAAGATAACTTGCATGGTATTCTTTCTTTGGATGGATTAAGGGGTCAGTTGGGTGAATTTCACCTGTGCTAAAAAACGATTTTTGCACTTTTGCCCATACAGCCTTTATTTATTGACAGATGTATTTCATATTTGGCAGAAAGATAATTTACATGGTATTCTTCTTATTTTATTGAGGTGAGGGTCATTTGGGTCAAGGTCACCAGTGCTAAGAATAGATTTTTACACTATTTTATACAGCCTTTGATGTTGTTTTTTTTAACAATGTCTCGTACATAACAAGGAACATACCTATGGTGGTCCTTTAAGTTCTGATGGATTTTGGGGTCTCTGGTGTCTTGAATTTACATGTATGTTGTCCTTTAAGCTTAGATGGAGTTTGGGGTCGCTGGGTTCAAGGTAAAGTCTTGCATTTACATGTGTATATATATGGGTAAATATATTTTGAAATATTGTTTTGAAATATATTTTGAAATATTGTTACTGATAAGAATCTGAGACGGGGGCATTTGTGTTAAACAAACTCGCTCTTGTTTTCTTAAATTTTCATTTTAAAGATTTGTTTAAACCGTTTATTTGTTTGCTTATAGAAAAAGTTAAAATGTTGAGCGTTGCCCATGCCTGGCGGTGGCACTTGTTTATGCTTCCAGGCAAATAGTAATTGAACCATCCATCTGTCTGTCCATCTGTCTGTACGAGGTTAATCTAATTCAGCAAGTTGGATATATCTTAGGTTTTACCTAGACCAGTGGCTTACTGATTTACGCATTTTTTTATCAATACAAAGTGCATGATCTTTGAAAGTAATATATGTGGCTTTCATTTTTATGCCATCGCAGCATCTGCAATGCAGTGACATAGGGATTCACCTGTGTATGTGTATATATATAGTGTTTCTGTGTGTTACATAAATGATTTAGTGAACTAAAAGAAATCTTTATAACCTCATAATTATAGACTGACATATGATATGTTTGGCAGCTTTTCAACCCCCCCACCCTTTTTTTGAGGCCTCAAATAGTTAAAAAATGCCCTATTTTGCCCCAAACACTTGTTTTCGTTTTGAGAAATGTTGTAAAAAAAAATGTGATAAATTTTTCGGTGCCATCCCTTATTAAAAAGGGGTTTGGGGGTTTGCATACTGTCTCATCACCAAGAAAATTTTGGACTTGTGAGAGGCTAAAAATGGCTAAAGGCCGATCATAACGTAATTTATAACCAACGCTGAAAAGGCTTTGCTTCTATCTCAATCCATTGAGAAGTTGCAGCACTTTGAAATCAGTTTTGATGGGAAAAAAGTCAAACTAAAATAGTGATTTTTGGTAATTATGTCTCCCAAAATATTTGTTATGTCTCCCAAAATTTTTTGGAGACATATTGTTTTTGCCTTCGCAGCCTGTCTGTGTGTCAGGTCATAATGTCCATCCGTCCGCATTAAGCTTTACCGCCCTTCACAGATCAAACTACAGGTCAACTAGTGGGATTTCAATCAAACTTTACAGGAGTGATCTGTACTATCCCTAGTTGTGCACAAAACCGGCATGTTACGCTTCGCTGCTCAAAATGGCAACCAGAATTAAAAAAATAAAAATCTTGTCCGGCCTTCACAGGTCAAACTACTGGTGGGATTTCAACCAAACTTTACAGGAGTGATCGGTACCATCCCAAGTTGTGCACATCACTAGCATGTTCTGCTTCACTGCACAAAATGGTCACTAGAGCTCAAAATAAAAAAATATTGTCCTGCCTTCATATGTCAAACTGCTGGTGGGACTTCAACTAAACTTTACAGGAGTGATCAATACCATCCCTAGTTGTGCACATCACCGGCACGTTCCGCTTCGCTGCACAAAATGACCGCAGGGATAAAAATAGAAAATTGTTATCTGGCCTTCACAGGTCAAGCTACTGGTGGTATTTCAATGAAACTTCACATGAGTGACCATACATAGTTTTTGGAGACATATGTTTTTGTGACAAAAACCCTTCTCGTTTTGAAATGTCCCCCCGTTGCCATGGTAACAGGAAATTTAAGATTGAGCATGCTCTTACAAAGGCTATGGTCCAGTCAACATTTTTGCCAAGTTTTTCTCAATATGATCATGCAGTTAAAGGTTAAAAACCACAAGTCTGTTTTAACTTAACTTGCCAGGATTGTTCCTTGGGTAAAGGGCTTCCAAAGTTGTTCAAGGAAATTGATTCCTTTCAGGAATTTGGTTCACCAGATTGCCATGTGAACCCACAGGAATACTAGTAATAGAAATATTAAGAATATTCTCTAAAACAGAAATTGTGCACAAGGCATTGTCTTGTGAACCTCTTTTAAGAGGTCTCGACTTTTTTTCAAATCATTCCCCTTGCTATAAAACTGTCTAGCTCATGAGTTACTGTATGTGTATTTGAATTCGCGGAAGCAAATTTTCGCGGTAAGGACCATTTTCGGGGTCTATACAAGTATTCGCGCTATTTTGAATTCGCAGAGGTGACTGCCAAAAATTATAAATTTGCGTAGACCACCGCTAAGGTTAAAAAATAATATTATTACTGTAATCATCTATGGAGTTCACAGTTATTTTCAATACCTGGTGTCAAATAATACGCTATAGTAAAGAACAAAGACATTGTCTAGCAAACACATTATGGCAAACAAAAGAATGCCCATTAATGTGCATGCTTTTTCACAGTTTGCGTCATAAACGTCTTGACTACTGATCAGATCATATTTTGTTGTTTTTTGTCCTAAACAAACAATACAAACAACACAAACATAAACAATTTCAAATGATGAAAAACTTTGAAAACAAAACACAATTACTCGGTTATCATTTTAATAAAATCGTATGTATTGAAAGCATATAACACATTGATATACATTGTTCTTTAGAAGCGCGAAAAAATATCTATTACTATTAAGAAATTATAGGTGTAGAAATATTCGCGCTCAAAATGAATGAACTTTACAGGAGTGATCAGTACCATCCCTAGTTCTGTACATCACCAGCACATTTTGCTTCACTGCACAAAATGGCCGCCGGAGCTAGAAATTTAAAAAAAATCTTGTCCGGCCTTCACAGGTCAAACTACTGGTGGGATTTCAACCAAACTTTACAGGAGTGATCAGTACCATCCCAAGTTGTGCACATCACTAGCATGTTCTGCTTCACTGCACAAAATGAATTCGCGGATCCAATGTCACCGCGAAGATCGCGAAAATTTGAAGCCCGCGAATATTTCTACACATACAGTAAATATGAAGAATGGGAAACAACTCATATTGGAATGTCTTTAAGACATTTGTACATGTGCATTTTTTCTATAAAAAAAATCAATAGCTGGGAGTTAGTGTAAAGGTCATGACTTCTAGCAAGAGAAATGTTCGCTTTTCAAAGATATTTATGAAATGACTTGAGCACATGTAAGGGAATTAGGATTCAAATAGCATGTAAACCTTATTATCTTGTAAGGAAGGCAGTATAGATTAGTTTAAATATTAAACATTGTCTCTAATGATGGTTTTTGATTGTAAATGTTTTTTATGTTTTCAGAAATAAGTAATGCTTAATTGAAAAGATAAAAAAAAAAAAAAAAAGCTGTAATAAGCAAAACGTAGGTCAAACTAATCAAAATGTATAGTGCAGAATGAATAAACATAGATTTGATATATGAAATTGTGACGTTAATCCAGCTTCACATATTGCGATCCATTTCGGATCACACGAAAAAAAGTGTTCATTGTCAGATTTTTCATTTTTGCCTATAAAAACATGGACCGGTTATGAAAAGAATCTTTTTGATCCATAAATTAAATACTATGATTCCAAATGGACTAAATAATAAAGTATTGTTTGATTTATAATAGGTTACATGAATATTAATATGTTTGTCTATTATCTTATTTTTATTAACACTGTCTAATAGACATCTGTATCACTGTTGATCCATTTTAATTCATGTACCAGCTTTATTTATAGCATAAATATTTGTTTCTACATGTTATCATAGTTTTGCCGCTAAACGCCATAACGTTTTTCGCGCGTTTAACGCGTGTTCCGTTATGACGTCGCTTCCGGTAATTTTATTATGTTTTGCACTGATGAAGGCATATAGCCGAAACGTTTGCAATTAAATTAAATTACTAAATGTTCGTGTTTGTGTGGCTTGTCTGATTATTTTAATTGAAAAGATAGTATTTAAGAAAAATAACTGTTACTGTATTTTAAAGTTTAAATACAGCTATTTAAATATCTAATTTTTTTTTCATGTTAGAATACAATTATTATACTGTGGCGTTTGTATCTGAACATAAGACACATCTGCACATTGGTTTCATTTGACATTCTGAAATATGACCGTGATCTCCAAATTCACTAGACAACACTGCAGTAAGGCAAAGTACAATTGTATAGAAACAAAAAATGATATTTTTCTCTTCCTACTGTTATGTGTGGACTATTAATGCGGTATCAAAGCATTTTTCACAAATGCAAACTTTTTCCAAGTTATTTCCCTTTTAGCACTTTGAAAATGGATATGATTAACCTAAACTGGCAAGTTGGATATGTGTTAAGTTATATCTGTACTAATGGCTTTAAAATTTACAAACTTACTTATCAATACAAACTAAGTAATATTGCCAAGATATATATATTTTTTGCCTTCCATTTTTATCCCTCGCCGAAAGGCGGCGGAGGATATAGAAATAGTCTCCTTCCGTCCATCCGTCCGACATTTTTGTCCGGAGCATATCTCAAAAGTATTTGAGGTATCAGCTTGAAACTTCACAGATGGATAGATCATAATGAGGAGGATTGCAGTGCACAAGAATGATAACTGTACCCTGCATAATTTTTCAGTTATTGCCCATTGTTATTTTTCAAACTTAATTTCTGTCCAGAGCATAACTCAAAAAGCAATTTCTGTCCAGAGCATAACTCAAAAAGCTTATGAGATCTTCATAGGTGGATAGATCTCACTCAGGAGGTGTGCAGTGCTCAAGAATGATAACTCTACCCTATTTTTTTAGTTATTGCCCATTGTTATTTTTCATACTTAATTTTTCACTTGAGTGGAGCATAACTCAAAAAGTCTTTGAGATGTCAACATGAAATGTCATAGGTGGATAGATCTTATTGAGGAGAAATGCTGTGCACAAGAACAATCACTCTTCCCATTATAATTTTTGAGTAATTGTCCTTTGTTATTTTTCATACTTTTTGTCTGGAGCTTATCTCAAAAAGTGTGAGAGGTATCAACTTGAAACTTCATAGGTGGATAGATCATATTGAGGAGGATTGCAGTACACAAAAATGATAACTGTACCCTGCATAATTTTTCAGATATTGCCCTTTGTTATTTTTCATGCTTAATTTTTGTCCAGAGCATTACTAAAAAAGCCTTAGAGATATCAACATGAAACTTCATAGGTGGATAGGTCTCATGGAGGAGGAGTGCAGCACACAAGAATGATAACTCTACCCTGCATAATTTTTCAGTTATTGCCCTTTGTTATTTTTCATGCTTAATTTTTGTCCAGAGCATTACTAAAAAAGCCTTTGAGATATGAACTTGAAACTTCATAGGTGGATAGGTCTCATTTAGGAGGAGTGCAGCACACAAGAATGATAACCTACCCTGCATTATTTTTCAGTTATTGCCGTTTGTTATTTTCAGCCATCAGTATTCACATAGGTTTCAAATCTGTAATCACTTCAGCCATCAGTTTTCATTACCAAAAGACCTCTTAAAATTGATTTATTCTGCTCTACTACATATTTATTCTTCCAATGAGCAAACACATTCGGCGAGGGATGGCTATGTTGACATGGCTCTTGTTCCCAGTTATTTCCCTTCTATAAATATTTTTACCATCCATTTTTCCCTGTTACAGTTGAACTTCGTTCGCTCGACCTCTGAGGGCCTTTGCAAATTTGTTTGAGCAATCGGTAGTTCGAGCAAACCCAGGTTTAACTATTATCACATAGGATATAGGCCTAAGGGTTTGCCAGCTGACATCGGTCGAATGATAAATACGTCAATATAATTGTTTGATAATACATCAGTTCATCGAATACGTCCTTCTTTTAAACATTAAAAATTATTATCCTAATGTTTTCAAATGAATATTAATGGTACACTGTGTTAATCTTGTAATTGGTTGAGTTTGATTGGGCAATCATTTTTCAAACATGTTGAACAATGTCCAAAATATATTTATATGTTTATTATGGGATAAATTTTATGATGAATTAATAAAATATTTTAAAATACATTTTACAGCAGCATCTATTTGTAGTCATTTACTTACATAAACACACATACAAGTATCATTCTATAAATAGATAACACAATTACAATTCACGTTACATGCACCACGTCTGTGAGCCTTTATTCATCCTTTGGAGGGATTTAAGGTTCATTTTATGATTTAGGAACACAATTACAATTCACGTTACATGCACCACGACTGTGAGCCTTTATTCATCCTTTGGAGGGATTTAAGGTTCATTTTATGATTTAGGTCAAGGTCAAGATCACCAGTGTTAACAATATACTTTTAAACTTTTTAGCTCACCTGAGCTAAGTCAGGGTGAGCTTTCAGGATTGTTGAATGTCCGTTGTCTGTCACTTTTTTTGCCTCTATCATCATCAAATTTTGTCAGGATGCTATCTAGGTAATTGCTAGGATTAGTTCAAACATGGGTCATCTCAGAGGAAAACCTAGGTCATGGTAGCTAAAAATAGAAAAATTTTGTTAACACTTTGTTTTGATCTAAATATCCTGGAAATTGGTACGAAAGTTTGTTTAGATGATTTTCTTGGTCAATTTTGAATATGGGTCACCTGAGATCAAAAACTAGGTCACTACTCCAAAATATTGAAAACCCTTGTTAATACTTTAGTGGTCACATTTTTAGCTCGACTATACAAAGTATAATATGGAGAGCTGTCCTACTCGCCCCGGCGTCGGCGTCAGCGTCCAGATTTCAGATTAAAGTTTTGGTGCAGTAAAATATTTTTCACTATAACTTAATCATTTCTTAAAGTATCAACTTCAAACTTCAAATATATGTTCCTTATCATCAACCACATCTTATGTGACAAGGTTTATAACTCTAGCACCTATTTTTACAGATTTATCTCCCCTTGAACTTAGAATTTTCCTTAAAAAATACTATTTTTTACTGTTACTTTTTTATTTCTTAAGGGATCAACCTCATACTTCAAATATATGTCATCCCCATCTTATGTGGCAAGGTTCATAACTCTAGCACTAATATTGCAAGAATTATCTCCCCATAAACTTAGATTTTTTTACTTGAAAAATGTTATTTTTTAATATAAGTTTTTTAGTTTTAAAGGTATCTACCTCAAACTTCAAATACTTATTCCTTATCATCAATTACATTTTATGTGACAATGTTCGTAACTCTTGAAGCAATATTTACAGATTTATCTTTCTTTGAACTTAGGATTTTCTTTAAGAAATATAACTTCTTTACTTTTTAGGTATCTACTTCAAACTTCAAATATATATTTCTTATCATTACACACATGTTGTGTGAAAGGTTCATAACTCTAGCATGACTTTTTCTAGAATTATTCCCCTTGATCTTGGAATTTATGTTAACAAATGATATTTCTTTACTATTACTTAATACATAATTATACATAATTGGTTTTTCTTTCATAGTTTTGTCCTCCTTACTGCGTCCAGTATTTTATTAGTCTAGCTTGGCTGTCTCCTGTGACAGCTCTTGTTTACTCAATTGTCATCAAACTTGGTCAGTTTGCTTGTCTAGGTTATTGCTCGGATGAGTTCGAACATTGGTCATCTCTGATGAAAAACAAGGTCACAGGAACTAAAAATAGAAAAATCTTGTTAACACTTTTGTGGCTACTGATTTTATCTAAATATCATGAAAATTGATCAGAAAGATTGTTTTGATGATTTCTAGGTCAAGTTTGAATATGGGTCACCTGGGGTTAAAAAAATCACACTGCCCAAATATGGAAAAACCTTGTAAACACTCTATGTGTCACATTTTTGACTCAATTGTCATCAAACTGACATGAATTTGGACCATAAACATAATTTCTGATGCCTAATTGAGTTTTGATCTCGACTGACTTTTTTTTGATATTAATGATATTGTTTGACCTACTTTCTTGTTGTTGTTTTTTTTAAGTACAGACTTAAAATTTGGACCAGGGGTGTAATTTTTGATGCACAATTTTGATATCGGCTGACCTATTTTTGGCTGGTTTGCACATTTGCAAACCTGGGTTAAAGAATGGTGAATGATGGGCGCTTGGCGGGTTGGCTGGGTCAGGGAAAAATTTTCGTAACAGTTTTCTCAGCCTCTTATCACTGCCTCTTGATATTTAGCATTCAGCATTTACACATGGACCCATACTGTGGGATTCAGGTTTGTCACTCATCCACTTCCTGTTTACTTAGACTTCAACATTATAGGTGATTGGTAGGAAATGTTCGTAACAGTTTTCTCAGCAACTACTTATTGCAGCCTCTTGATATTTGGTATGCAATATCAACATGTGGTCCCATACAATACACGTTACATATACAGCGGCTGTAATTAAAGCTGTTATCGTAACTCATGACGGCAAATACCGTAACAATATTATCATAACAAACACCTCTGACTTTATGTCAATTAACCTTAATTGCCTTTATCACGAGGTGTTAAAATCATGTGTCACTGATTCAGAACATGTCGACCCGCAACTTTTGTTGTCTTTGTGTTCGACCCAGAAGATGTGATTTTTACTTTGTTTCTGCTGAAGGGAATAGAGATCAGGTTCGACAGCTTGAGCAATCGGTGTTCCAGCGATCAGTGGAAGAACAATGTATATTATAATGGAAGTTTGCCGGGACTAGGCGATGAGTTCGATCGAAAGGAGGTATTCTAGCAATCCGAGTTCGAGCGAACGAAGTTTAACTGTACATGCGATTATTTTCGTTTTACAGGCATTCTTATTTTATTTACATCAAATTATGTCACAATGGTATATAGATGGTTTTAAAATTTCAATATTCTTTGTGACTGAATTAAGAGACTCCCTGTTACCTGTTATGGTGACCTTTTTCTTAACGTCCCTTGGATGACTAAATATATCATGAAAACATTTATATAAATAAAAAGTCAATGTAGAAATCTACTTAGGGTCATTCATTGTACAATAGACTTTATATACATAATATTAAATTCATTACAGAAAGTGCTCAGAGGTGAGCTTTTTGGTTGCATGTTTTACGTTTACAATCTTCCGTTGTCTTTATTTAGCTAAATTTCCTATTGTCTAAATTTTCTAAACCACAATGTAGTTTGTGACCAAATTACACAGGCCTCTTCAAAGGTTATGAAAATGGTGCCAGTCAATAGATAAAAAGGATACAGGAAATTAAAAAAAAAAAGAATTCTAAGAAAGTTCAGTACCATTAGCTTATATATTTAATATACAACAATTACAGTCCTGTATAGAAATTGTATAAATAATGCCCTGAGGGTCCAATTTTGGGTCACTTTCGACCAACATAGGAAATATAGCTTCAGAAATCTACTGCTGGAACATTATTACTTCTGAAAAAATCCCTAAAATCTCTAAAAAGTTGGGACAATTAGCTGGCATAGTATTAGAATCATATTGAATATCTTGAAAGGGTATATTGGTTATTGATTATATTATTTTAGATCAAGGTCACCTTACAGAGGTGGCAGAAGATCACCTTCACCTTCAGTCAGACGCCGTTCACCTCGTTATTCTCGCAGCAGGTTGGTAATTTTAGTTTATATTCCCTTTAATATGGAACCTTTTATCAGAATGACATTTTGTTTGATTTCTAACTGTATAATGCTTTCAATTCACATTGTCGAAAATATGCTTTGTTATACCCCCACTAATTAAGTTTAGTGGGAGTATAAAGGAGTCAGCTTGTCGGTCCGTCCGTCCATCTGTTAGAAGGTTTTCTTGTCCTGTCTGTAATTTTGAACCGGTTGAAGGAAATTCAAACTATTTAGCAGAAAAATTAACCATAATTAGACGATGTTCAGAGTGCAGGTTTGACCTTTCTCAGGTCAAGGTCAAATTTTTTTGTCCGCTCTGTATCTTTTAATCAGTTTCCGGAGCATAACTTAAGTTCCATTTGGCTCACAATATTCAAACTTCATAGGATGATTGTCCATATTGGGTAGAAGACCCCTATTGATTTTGGGGTCACAAGGTCAAAGGTCAAGGTCTTTATTAACTTAAAACTGAAAACAGTTTCCAGAACAATAACTTAAGTTGCATTTGGCCCACAATATTCAAACTTCATAGGATGTTTGTCCATACTGGGTAGAAGACCCCTTTTGTTTTTGGGGTCACAAGGTCAAATGTCAAGGTCACTATTACCTTAAAACTGAAAACAGTTTCGGGAGCATAACTTAAGTCAATATTGGGTAGAAGACCTTTATTTAATTCCCATGTCTTACAAATGCTTCATCCTTACTAAAAAAAAACACTTTCAGACATATTATGCTCTGCCTAGAGGTGCTCTTGTTACACTTTGAAAGAACATATTGCCCTCAAAAGAAGTCATGAAAGCTCCAAATCCAAACTTTAATTTATCTTATTGATGTAGAACAAATAATTCAAAAACTTTGAAAAAATCTATAAACCACAGCATTTTCCCTGTGTGCAAAATTATCAACTTAAAAGCATGTTTTCTAACAAGCGTGTGTCAAGGCACTTGTGACAATTTCTAGTTTGTTTTAGATCACCAAGAGACAGGTCACCACGAGGAGGTTCTCCACGTGCCAATGTTTCAAGAGAAAAATCACCACCTAGAAGAAATTCTACTGAAAGAGGGAGGTCACCATATGATGATGATGGGAAATAAAATTTTGTCATATATTGGTATGCTATTTTCTATTGAGATTGAAGGAATTTCAATGAACAGGTTGTACAGTCAAGGAAGAGGAAGTTTCAAACATGTCTAGGAATGGAAATTGAAAATGATTGATATGCTTTGCTTTTATCATAATTTAAAAGATCTCTTACATGATTGATAACAAATAGGCTTAACCTTTTAACATCATCACATAAACAAATTATAGAGTTTCAGCAAAATTTTAATAATGAGTCCCTTTGAATATTTTAACTCTAGGTTTTATACCCCCACATTGCAAGATGGTATTCTGGTTTGAGGCTGTCAGTCTATAAGTCTTATTGTCTGGCCATCTGTGTGTGCTTTATCTTTACAACCACACAACCAATTTTAATGAAACTTGACAGGAATAATTGTGATGTCTACTTGTGCTTTTTGTAAAGAATTTGACCCTGACTTGATTTGATTAGGTCAAGCTGGACTTGACCATGACCTTGAAGGTCAAATTGTTGTATTTTGCTTTAATTGGCCATACTTTTTAGCTCATGGTGAGCTATTGTGATCCACTACTGTCCATCGTTTTCATCATCAACAATTACTTTAAACATCATCTCCTCTGAAATCAATGACTGCACAGTAACCAAACTTTACAGGAATGGTTCTTGGGTGGTCCCCTTGCAAAGTTGTTCAAATGGCCCCGGTCTGTTGCATAAGTGAAAATGTCAAATAAAACTATCCTCTTGTCTGAAAGTACAAGGCCCAGAACTTTGATATGTGGTATATGATATCATATGTAGGTTCTCTACCAAGCTTGTTCAAATTTTGTCCCTAGTGTTAAAATTTAGTAGGTTCATATGTTTTCCTTATATGTATATAGTAAAAACTTAAAAATCTTCTTCTCTGAATTGATAGAAGCTAGAGGTTAGATATTTGGCATGAAACATTGTGTAGTATGTTCAAATTATAGTCCTGGGGTCAAAATTGGCCCTGCTCCAGGATCATTGATTTTTATTATGTGCAAAGAGTAAAACTTAAAATATCTTCTTGTCTGAAGGTACAAGGCTTAGAGCTTCGATATTTGGTTATATAATATCATCTATAGGTTGGTAGATTACCAAAGTTGTTCAAATTCTGGCCCTTTTGTCAACATTGGCCCTGTCCCAGGGGTCAAAGGTTTCCCTTATATGTATATAGTCAAAACATAAAAAATCTTCTTCTCTGAATTGGCAAAGGATAGAGATTAGATATTTTGCATAAAATATTGTGTAGTGGACCTCTACCAAGACTGTTCAAATTAAAGTCCTGGGGTCAAAATTGGCCCCTAGTCCTTGGGGTCATTAATTTTCATTATGTACAAATACATGTAGTAAAAACTTTAAAAAAAATTCCTGTCTTTGATATTTGGTACATGTATATAATACAATCTATAGGTCCTCTACCATAGTTGTTCAAATTTATTGTCAAAATTAACCCTACCCCAGGGCGTCATAAGTTTTCCTAATATGTCTATAGTAAATACTTAAAAAATCTTCTTCTCTGAATTGACAAAGGCTAGAGGTCAGATAATCAGCATGAAACAAGTGGACCTCTACGAAATTAGTTCTAATTATAGCCCAGGGGTCAAAATTGGCCCTGCTTTGTTGGTCATTGATTTCCATTATATAAACATAGTAAAAACAGAAACTAAAAAAAAAAATTTTCTAAATACGAGAATGTTAGTATTTGACATAAAACATTGTCTGGTGGACCTGTATCAAGATTGTTTAAATTAAAGCGTTGGGGTCAAAAGTTTGACATGCCCATGAGGACACAGTGGCCTACTTTCTTGGCCTTTGATAAACAGCTATGAAATAAGGACCATATGCACAGTTTTAGATGTAAAATTGAACTTTGATATTAACTGACTTAGAATTTGATGATGTGACCTACTTTTTTATATGCCCAAAAAATTTCGGGCATATTATGTTATACCCCCTGGTGTGTGTCCGTTTGTCTGTCTGTCCATCCTTCCACACTCACAGGACAGTTATTATGTGGCTAGAGGGACAATAGACTGTTCTTTCTCTCTGATGTCATTCATTCCATAATGCTTTCATGTGGCTATTTTCTTTTGTGTGGCTAAAAAGAACAATACAGAGACAAAAGAGTAGCCACATTATTACTCTCCTGTTAGAAGTTCCGTCCTTTAGCAATTTGGTTTCCGGAGCATAACTTAAGTTCCATTTGCCCACAATATTCAAACTTCATAGGATGATTGTCAATATTGGTAAGAAGACCCCTATTGATTTTGGGGTCAGAAGATCAAAGGTCAAGGTCACTATAACCTTAAAACTGAAAACATTTCCCGGAGCATAACTTGAGTTCCATTTGGCCCACAATATTCAAACTTCATAGGATGATTGTCCATATTGGGTAGAACCCTATTGATTATTGGGTCACAAGATCAAAGGTCAAGGTCACTATAACCTTAAAACTGAAAACATTTTCCGGAGCATAACTTGAGTTCCATTTGACCCACAGTGTTCCAACTTCATAGGATGATTGTCAATATTGAGTAGAAGACCCCTATTGATTTTTTGGTCACAAGGTCAAGGTCATTATTACCTTAAAACTGAAAACAGTTTTAGCTCAATAATTTAAGTACAGCTGTAAAATTTTATAGGATGAACAGCCATGTCCAATACATGACCCCTATTGATTTTAGGCTCATAAGATAAAAGGTCAGGGTCACAATAACCTAAACAATGAAAATTGTGCTTTCTGGAGCATAACACAAGTTCCATTTCGCTTACAGTGTTCAAACTTCATAGGATGATTGCCTATATTTAATAAAAGATCCATATCTATATTGGGGGTCATAAGGTCACTATTAAATGACCTTAATATTGTTAAAAGTTTTACAACTGTCAAACTTCATAGGATGATCACTTATATTGAGTACATTAATTATGTGCCCTAAAAAGTTTGATTATGTTATATCCCTGGCGTCATTCTGACCATCCGTCATAGTAAAATTATTTAATTCCCATGTCTTACAAATGCTTTCTCCTTTCTAAAAAAATCACTTTCGGACATATAATGCTCTGCCTAGCGGTGCTCTTGTTGTCCTTTGATGTACAACAATGAAATTTGGACCATGTGAACAGTTAAAGATGTAAAATTTAATTTTGATATCAGCTGACCTAGTTTTGACAAGTGACCTACTTTCTTGTTTTTATGCCCCCACAATGTGGGTGCATATAGCGTTGCACTTGTCCGTCCGTCCGTCAGTCCGTCCGTACGTCCTGAAATCTTGTGAACGCAACTCCTCTTAAACCGGATGGCAGATTTTGCTTAAACTTACAGGGATGAACAACCTTAATATGTAGATGGTAGTAAAGGAAGGAATTTTTGCTGTGACCAAATTTAACAGAATTATGGCCCTTTGTTGATTTTTTTACTAGATACTATGTAGAAATTTTGTGAACGCAACTCCTCTTAAACCGGATGACAGATTTTGCTTAAACTTACAGGGATGAACAACCTTAATGTGTAGATGGTAGTAAAGGAAGGAATTTTTGCTGCGACCAAATTTTACAGAATTATGGCCCTTTGTTGATTTTTTCACTATATACTATGTAGAAATTTTGTGACCGCAACTTCTCTTAAACCGGATGGCAGATTTTGCTTAAACTTACAGGGATGAACAACCTTAAGGTGTAGATGGTAGTAAAGGAAGGAATTTTTGATGCGACCAAATTTTACAGAATTATGGCCCTTTGTTGATTTTTTCACTATATACTATGTAGAAATTTTGTGGACGCAACTCCTCTTAAACCGGGTGGCAGATTTTGCTTAAACTTACAGGGATGAACAATCTTAAGGTGTAGATAGTAGTAAAGGAAGGAATTTTCGCTGCGACCAAATTTTACAGAATTATGGCCCTTTGTTGATTTTTTCACTATATACTATGTAGAAATTTTGTGAATGCAACTCCTCTTAAACCAAATGGCAGATTTTGCTTAAACTTCCAGGGATGAACAACCTCAATGTGTAGATGGTTTTAAAGTAAGGAATTTTTGCTGCGACCAAATTTAACAGAATTATGGCCCTTTGTTGATTTTTAGTTTTCAACTTGTGGCACATGTAGTCCAAAAAATATTTGACCTAGAGTCATAAGATTGACAGAACAGTGGCGTGTGGGGGCATCCGTGTCCTATGGACACATTTCTAGTTTGCGACAGCCGCGCCCTTAGGCGCGTTCAGGGCTATGTCATCTACACATGGGATTTCGTCTGCTACAATCGCACGTGTCCTCCACCGAATAACAGCCCAAGAAATAGTACATGAATTTGATCCTATGGAACTCCCATACTTTGTCGGGATATCTTAAAAACATCAATATTTAGCCTTTTCAATTTCAAATTAAGTTATCCAAGTTAAAATATGAACGTATTTGATTGATAAATCAACTTGTAACAGAGGCTTTTCAATGAAAACGGCCATTTTCACAATATGCTCATGAGGGAAAGAGTTAACTAAAAAAAAAAAAAAAAAAAATGCTACAAAACAACCATTTTATCACCAAAATTAGGTGAAAGGCCACATGTTCACATGGAAAAACTAGATTTTGGGTAATTCCAAGGTTTTTCATCATTTTTGTGTCGCCTCTACGGAGTAGTGGCGACATATAGGGATCACTTCTCCGTTGTCTGTCTGTCCGTCCATCCGTCACAAAAACTTGTCCGGACTACTCCTCATAAACTACTGGTTTGCAATTTCATCCAAACTTTTTACAGGGAATGATCAGTACCAAGTCTAGTTGTGCATATTGTCAGCATTTTCCGGTTCAATGATTTCAGAGTTATGCGCCCTTTAAATAATTTTTAAATTTTTAAAGTTTGTCCGGACTACTTCTCTATACCACTAATGCAATTTCAATGAAACTTTACAGGATTGATCTGTAGCTCAAGTCCTTGCTCATATTGCACGGGTTTTCCGGGCAAAATGATTTTTTGCCGAGTTATGGCCCTTTGATAAAAAAGGTGTTTTTTCTGTGTGTTGCCATTACACAAAAGCTTGTCCGGAACTATCCTCATAAACTACTGGTGCAATTTCATCCAAACTTTACAGGAATGATCAGTACCAAGTCTAGTTGTGCATATTGTCAGCACTTTTTCCGGTTCAATGATTTTTGTCAGAGTTATGGCCCTTTTTAATAAATTTTTATTTTTAAAGTTTGTCCGGACTACTTCTCTTATACCACTAATGCAATTTCAATGAAACTTTAACAGGATTGATCTGTAGCTCAAGTCCTTGCGCATATTGCACGGGTTTTCTGGTTGAATGATTTTTGGCCGAGTTATGGCCCTTTGATAAAAAGGTGTTTTTTTCTGTGTGTTGCCAGATACGCAAAAGCTTGTCCGGACTACTCCTCAAAAACTACTGCTGCAATTTCATCCAAACTTTACAGGAATGATCAGTACCAAGTCTAGTTGTGCATATTGTCAGTATTTTCCGGTTTAATGATTTTTGTCAGAGTTATGGCCCTTTTATATTTTTATGCCACCGCAGCATCTGCGATGCGGTGGCATATAGCTATTCACCTGTGTGTTTGTTTGTGTGTGTGTGTGTTATATAGATTATAATAGTGAACTTAAAAAATCTTCTTGTGAAAAACCTCTAGTCCAATTTCAACCAAACTTGGCAGGATTGATCCTTGGGTGAAGGGCTTCCAAAGTTGTTCAAAGAATTTCATTCCATGCAGAAATCTGGTTGCCATGGCAACCAAAAGGTATTATAAGAATAAATTTAAAAAATCTTCTTGTAAAGACCCAAAAGGCCTAGAGCTTAGATATTTTGCATAAGGCATTGTCTGGTAGACCTCTACCAAGATTGTTCAAATTATAGCCTTGGGGTCAAAATCGGCCCCGCCCCGGGGGTCATTGATTTTCACTATATGTACATATAGTAAAAACTTAAAAAATCTTCTTGTAAAGACCCAAAAGGCCTAGAGCTTAGATATTTTGCATAAGGCATTGTCTGGTAGACCTCTACCCAGATTGTTCAAATTATAGCCCTGGGGTCAAAATCTGCCCTGCCCCGGGGGTCATTGGTTTTCCTTATATTTATATAGTAAAAACTTATAGTAAAACTTAAAAAAAAAAATTCTTCTAGCAATTGACAAATGCTAAAGGTTAGATATTTTGCATGAAACATTAAGAAGTGAACTTCTAGCAAGATTGTTCAAATTATAGCCCTGGGGTCAAAATTGCCCGCGCCCCGGAGGTCATTGATTTTCAATATAAACATAATAGTAAAAAAATCAAAAAATCTTATTATCTGAAGGTTCAAGGCTTAGAGCTTTAATATTTGTTAAATGATATCATCTATATGTACTCTACCAAAGTTGTTCAAATTTTGTCTCTTGTGTCAAAATTAGCCCCGCCCCGGGGGCCATAGGTTTTCCTTATATGTATATAGTAAAAACTTAAAAAATCATCTTCTCTTCATTTACAAATGCTAGAGTTAAGATATTTTGCATGAAACATTGTGTAGTGAACCTCTAGCAAGATTTTACAAATTATAGCCCTGGGGTCAAAATTGGCCCATCCCCAGGGGTCATTGATTTTCACTATGTACATATAGTAAAAAATTCTAAAATCTTCTTGTCTAAAGGTACAAGGCTTAGAGCTTTGATATTTGGTATATAATATCATCTATGGGTCCTCTACAAAAGTTGTTTTAATTATGCCCCTAGTGTTAAAATTGCCCTGCTCCAGAGGCGATAGTTTTCCTTATATGTATAAAATAAAAACTTGAAAAATTTTCTTCTCTGAATTGAAAAATCTTCTTCTTTGAATTGACATAGGCTAGAGGTTAAATATATGGCATGAGACTTTGCGAAGTGAACCTTTACCAAGATTGTTCAAATTATAGCCATGGGGTCAAAATTGGTTCCGATCCGGGGGTCATTGATTTTCATTATGTACATATAGTAAAAAAAACAAAAAATATTTTTGTCTGAAGGTACAAGACATAGAGCTTTGATGTTTGCTATATAATATCATCTATAGGTCCTCTACCAAAGGTGTTCAAATTTTTCCCCTGGTGTCAAAATTGGCCCTGCCCGGGGGCAGTGATTCTCATTATGTACACATAGTAAAAGCAGAAAATAAAACAAATGTTTTCTGAATGGGAGAAAGCTACAGCTTAGATATTTGATTTGAAATGTTGTTTGGTGGACCTGTATCAAGATTGTTTTGAATTAAACCCTTGGGTCCAAAATTTTGCCTTGCCCAAGGGGACAGTGACCTACTTTCTTGTCCTTTGATGTACAGCAATGAAATCTTGACCATGTGCACAGTTTTAGTTGTAAAATTGAACTTTGATATCAGGTGACCTAGATTTTGATGATGTGACCTACTTTCTTGTCCTTTGATGTACAGCTATGAAATTTGAACCAAAATTGTGCACAGATTAAGATGTAAAGTGAACTTTGATTTCAGCTGACCTAGATTTTGACAAAGTGTCTTACTGTATTGTCCTTTGATGTAGTCATGAAATTTAGGATGTGTGAAATATGACCTTCACCACCAAATTCACTAGACTCGCGTGCATTGATATATTCCTACTCTGATCTTTTATTAAGTTAACAACAGATTTAACCACTAATCTGATAATAAGAATTAAATTATTTATAACGTCAGGGATCTATGCATTATGACAATCTTCAAAATTGTATAGAAACAAAAAAAATCTGTTCCTACACTATTATTTAGTATTATATTAATGCGGTGGCATAGCATTTTTCTCAAATGCAATCTTGTTTTTTCCTTATACAGAATATATAGTGAACACTTCTTCTGTGGCAATTCCTCCTATATTATTCATGTTTTACATTGCACATAGTTACATTGTTTGTTGCTTTATTTGTATTTCAAATACAACATATTTATCTACAATGGTGATAATTGAAAACCTGGTTTCGTGGCATTGCCATGTTTCTTGTCATTTCATTTCTAGAGGTTATATTCTCAGCCCAAATATTCTGAAAATTTGTAAGAAAGGTTGTTTTGATAGTTCTAGCTTAGGTTTTAAGATGGAAATCCTTGATAGACACATTAGGCAGGGACACCTAACACATTACGATGATTCAGACAAACATAAGAACTCAAAAGTTCATTTATGTCTTCTACAATGGCATAATTAAATGGTCATGACCCTTCAAAATGTTGCTGACATATTTCATGTGGGGTTTTAACCAGTAGAGGACTTTTGTATTACTTGCAATACTAAGGTTATTTGTAATTGCTTGACCTTAATTTAACCTCGACATATTAGTGAATTTTTCTTAAGGTAGCCAACACGTTTGACAAAACCCTTATATTTAATTATTAAAATAATATCTTGACCTCTAATTTGACCTTGACTGTTAAGTTCAAATTATAGAAAGTTGCTTAAATTTTCATCTGTTTGTTATTTTATTTAATTTATACTTGGACGAAAGATCATATATAACAAAACTGACTTGTTCAATTTTTCTAATATAACCTTGACCTTTATCTGATTTTGACCATCAAAGTCAAATTATTGAAAGTGTCTTAAATTTTCAAAACTTTGTTATTCATTTATTGATTTGATTTATACATGGACAAAGATGACATCTGACAAACTTGTCATAACTTTGTTATTTATTTACAGATTTGGTTTATGCTTGGATCTTAAATTGACCATCAAGGTCAAGTTATTGAAGTTTGATTATATTACCAAAACTTTGTTATTTATTATTGTTTAATACAATTGAGAAACTTGACAAAACAACACTTATGACCACACCAATGTTTGATAATTTGATTACTAGCTGACCTTGATAGTTGTTGCCCTTTACAAACGAGCATTAACACTGCATGCGGTTCTCTTACTGATCAAACTTTCTACAGTGCCATATAAAATGTCAAATGAGCTAACAATGGAAAAGCCTGGATAAAATTTAAACATTATAAGCTTAATGAAAATGTTGTCCCATTTATATCG
Source organism: Ruditapes philippinarum (assembly GCF_026571515.1). Lineage (NCBI taxonomy): Eukaryota > Metazoa > Mollusca > Bivalvia > Venerida > Veneridae > Ruditapes > Ruditapes philippinarum. The sequence continues at coordinate 114,237 of NW_026854292.1, forward strand.
TTCGTATCAAGTTTTGCTGATTTAAGGCTATCATGATCTTTTTTATATTGCAATATTTCATGTTTTGTTTTAGGGTATCCACAGAAATGCATACACCAGAAGTGATGTTCAAGTAATGATGATTATACTTGATGGAACTACAATTCATTCTGTTCTGAAAGCTGTTTGATCATATATATTTTCCTGTAAAAAGGTGTTTTTTTTCCACATCTCTTTACATAAAAGACATAATCATCTGTTTTTAAGAGGGTTTTAAACCACTCATGTAGCTCATTTAGTAAAACATATGTTCAATGGACATTGGAATTGTAAGCTCAAGTCCTAGGGACATAATTGTTTTGATTTGACTGTTTATTTGATGATGTAACATAATTCTGATGTAAATATTTAACCTTTGCTGGAACACTGTGTTAATAGAATACTTTTTTACAGTTGCACTTAATGCGACAAAAAAAATCTTACACTAGCATGCTGTCAAAATATGTTATAAACAAATGTAAATAAAGACTGGTTTCCTTGATTATGTGATAATTTCACAGATAAATTTTATTACTTTATCCCATTCCTTAATAATAAGGCATTACTGGAAGTTCTATGTCAAATATCACCATACTATTGCTGCTCAACACAATGGTCACACAGTCATTATATGTGAATTTCAATCTGTATCTTTTGAACCAATAGAGGGAATTAAAACTATCAAGCAGAAATGTAACTTATAGTGAGATGATGTGCAGAAGGGAGGTTTGTGCTTCCTCAGATCAAAACTTCCCACACCCTGGGGGTCAATTGATTTATATAGACTTATATAGGAAAACACATTCGAGTTTTATTGTGTGAAACTGCAATGCCCAGAGCTTAGATCTTTGGCTTGCAGAATTACTGTATGGACCTCTACAAAATTATATTAATCATGTCACTTGAGCCAATATTGGCCTTGGTGGGGGGGGGGGGGGTCACTCTTGTTGTTTCTATACAATTGCCATAATGCAGTAGTGTCTAGTGAATTTGGGAGTCAGCATGTGAAATGAAAGACAATATGCAGATGTGCCTAATGTTCAGATATAAAGGCTATGAGTTTAGAATAATTAATGATTCAAGATGGATGTATTCTTACTTGATAAAAATTTGAATTACAGTTGACATTCCATAGACTAATTAAAGATCCTGTAACACATTTTTTCATGGTTATATTGCATAAAAATGATGCTTAAATATAGTTTTGTCAATATTGTAAGTTCCAACAAGCATTATTTATAAAGATATTACCGAATTTAACATTTCATGTAAATAAAGGGAGGTAATTAGAAATTTATTTCCTATAAATTCTAAGTCAAATTTTCTAATAAGAAATTTAAATGAATGCATATAATTTATTGATTAAATATAATGTGCACAAATATTTACAGTACACATTTTACATATTCTTTGATGTTTGAAAATTGTTTTATTTTCATAATTATTTACATATATAATTTTTTGCAAGTGTGGTATACACACAGTAAAAACATACAGGATTTTTAACTGTTACAGTCAATCATGGCAAAAAATAGTGAAAGTTAAAATTTAAACAAAGTAACTACATATATCTCAGAAATGAAACTGACATACAGTTAGTTGCATTGTGATATTGTTTTGATGTCTCTACCAGTTCTTGACATTGGACAGGATTGGACTAGACGAAACAGATCAGGACAAATTTAAGTGATTCCTATATAGCCCTGCAAAATTGTTTGTGGGTTATAAGTAATTTGGCCCCAGGAGCAGGGCAAATATAACGTCAGTTTGTAGAGATCCACAAAACATTACCATGCCAAATATCTAAGTTTTGGGTGTTTTAGTTTCACACAATTTGACTTAAATGTATTTCCTATTTATTTTTAAATTTTGTCTGGTTTTACATGGCATCAACAAAGTATAGGTCATATGGCGACTTTCCAGCTTTATTTGTGGAGGAAGACCTCGGGTTCCCTTCTGTGCATTATTTCAGATCTGAATGGGCACCTAGCTAAGTAGAACCATTGATGCTCTGTAAGCTAGCTGGATAGCTTACTCAAATGAAATAATCCAAAGTCCCTGTTGGGATTTGAACCCACAGCGGTGAAGGGCAAGTAGTTTGAAGTGTCCTTAGCCACCACACGTATTTTAATGGCTTTAAACTTATATGTTTTACGCCAATAAAATTATTGGAAGTGGCTAGCTCACGCCTGGCAAACTGTCGCTCCACTTCAAAATTGTGGTGTACGGTAAAACGAGCGAACGGCATTTCCGTGATAGAGCGGAAGGCCGATTTAAACGAATAATTGCAAGTGTTGTTTATGTTTTTGTCTTGTTATTCATTTAAGTTGTATTTTTTCGAAAAACGGAAAATGTAGTTCCGTGTAGGATTGTTTTAGGCTTTCAATGATCTAAGCTGTTACGAAAACAAAATTTTATTAAGCCCGGGAGAACTTTTCTCCCTAACGAAGTGAACGACGATTTGTAGAATATTGAACTTCCCAACCATTAAAATGCCATACCCTTCGGATTTCATTAAAAAATGTATTAGGAAAATATCAACCCGTAATAAGAACTTGTCCTTAGTGCAAAATAAACTAATCATGATGGATTTCCTAAATTTGTATATCGATTTTTTTCAAAAGTAGTGGAGCCAAAGGACAAGAGATGGAGCGAAAGGTCGGTTGTTGGGCGCAAGGCGACATTAAGTTGGTGTAAAAAGCATAGTCTACAAATTTCTATAAATAAAATCTTTTAAAGTTAAAATAGACGTACTAAAATGTGAAGCCGGAAAAATATGATAAGATATTAATTTATTTCTACTATAACTGGGTCTTTCAATTATTAATAATTTTGGACTTTACACCGATTGAGCACTGCCTTTTTTATTACGTTCGTTTTGTTTATAGATACTCTGAATAAACGAACAAAATTTTACACTCATTTTTTTTTCTTTCATTAACCAAGATTTGTACTAACAATATGCAGTGTTTGATTATAAAAGTGAACATTTCCATTTATACTTTGAGAGGAAAATGGTAAACTAAACAACAATGCTAAATAAGAAAGAAAGTATCTTGAAACATAACTGCAACAATTATATAACACCCCCTTCCCCGGGTCTCGTATCCCCTTCCCCTATGCCCCTTTACTTTGTGATTCTGTGAAGCAGTAATTTATCTTTCTTCTTTGTTTTCCTTGTCGGCTTTGATGATTTCTTTTCATGTTTCATTTTATAATAAGTGATTGACCTGTCCGTGCTCCGCATCGCGCTCTGTCCTGTTTTTGATTGGGGGTCTCCTGGGCTCCTTGCCACCGGTTAAAGTCTTTTTGCTGGGTCGCGTTCATTGAACGCCGCCTTTCCTTGTTGATCATGTTTATCATATTTCATATCCTTAAAACGACTGACACTTTGTCAACCATTTTCATAGAGATTCCCAACCTTACAATAGTCTTTCTATTTCATGAAAACGTGGCTTATTTGTGTTTGATCTGAACATGTACGTTAGAGCTATTAATTAGAGAAAGTTGTAGTAAAATGAACTCGGTAGTAGTGATCCATTTTATGTTCCCCGTGTATTGCATAATTTTGTCTCTGTTCTGCACGATAAATATCTAACTTTTTGAAAAACATAACATTTGGCGGGAACAATCGCGGTACATGTACCTGTTCGGAAACATTTGTTCGCGGTAGAACTTAAAATATTCGATTTGTCGAATTTGCACGGACACACGTTTTTAAATGTACATAACTGTGTCAAAATCATGATTGACCTCGGTTAAGTGGCACCCTGTTTTACGCCATATGATTCAATGATCGGGCGTCATCCAAATTTGGAACATAAATTATGGAATCTATCCACAGCCATAGGTGACACCTTTGCGATTACATTTATTACGCTATAGTCGTTGAAAGGATGTTGTCTTTAAAGGTATATTTATATCTCAGTCTCAACACTTGATCATGTCTATTTTAACTTCTAAAGCTTTTATATATAAAAATTCATAGACTACGCTCCTCCTAATATGCCAAATTAATATCGCCTTGCGCTCAACATCGAACCTTTCGCTCCATCTCTTGCCCTTTGGCTCCACTACTTTCGAAAAATATCGATTTACAAATTTAAGAAATCCTTCAGGAGTAATTTATGTTGCACGAAGGACAAGTTCTTATTACGGGTTGATATTTTCCTAATACACTTTTTAAAGAAATCCGAAGGGTATGGCATTTTAATGGTTGGGAAGTTCAATATTCTACAAATCGTCGTTCGCTTCGTCAGGGAGAAAAGTTCTCCCGGGCTAAATATAATTTTGTTTTTGTAACAGCTTAGATCATTGAAAGCCTAAAACAATCCTACACGGAACTACATTTTCCGTTTTTCGAAAAAATACAACTTAAATGAATAACAAGACAAAAACATAAACAACACTTGCAATTATTAGTTTAAATCGGCCTTCCGCTCTATCTCGGAAATGCCGTTCGCTCGTTTTACCGTACACCACAATTTTGAAGTGGAGCGACAGTTTGCCGGGCGTGTAGCTGTACGTACGCGAGTCACGTACGGCTAGCCAGGACACACTGTTTTGTCTAACCGTGCGGCACTTTTCAAAATTATATGAAAGTCGAAAATATGGAGTCGAGATTATGGTAATTGATTTCAGCAAATAATAAGATAATTGATTAAAAAACACACATATTAATTATTTCAAAAACAGTTCAAAAGCAGACCTGTTTACTTGTACAAAAACAATTCAAAAGCAGACCTGTTTACTTGTACGGTTTGTCCGTTAATTATTTCTACGGATTTGATGACTAAAATATGCACTACGGATCAACACCGAAAGTTCTATGGAAATTGGCCAAAATAGCTTAGTATCGTTTTTATTCACATTTGCTAAATATTATGCTCGGCTATTTATCTTACATCTTTATCATTAAGGCATTTATTATACCCGACAAAGCTGTCAACTGTCTGCATAAATGACTCCGCCTTAATTTTCTAGTGTACAGTACAGTTTGTCACGTACGCACCACGTCGGCAAAGGTTTTTGAAGTTATGATAAGACTGCCGCACCAAACAATCTCTAGTGCCTTGATCAGTGAAAAGGCATGTATTTTAATGTCTCTTATCTTATCAACAATTCCCGATTCTGGTCATTTATCATATTTGTATGGAAATAAAGGTTTGCATACTTGCAATTATTTTGGAAGTTTCGCGATTTTGTGCATCGTTTTTAGCTCGACTATTTTTTTTAAAAAAGTAGAGGTAGTCCTGGCGGCGTTACCGTTGCCGTACCTGTTGCCATTGCCGTCCGCAAACTTGTACCTGGATCATAACTTTTTAGTTCTTGGTGTATTGTCTTCATACTTGGCCACAACAACCCTTGGGACAAGACCTTTCAGTAGACCACACTAACCTTGACCTTCATCCATAAATGACCTTGACATTCAAGGTCGAAAGTCAAAATTTTGCTTGTTCTTGCTATTATTGGCTGTAACTTTGTTATTTTTGAATGGATTGTCTTCAAACTTGAACATAATAATCTTCAAGGATATCCCAGTCAGACCTTGGCCTTCACTCATAAATGACCTTGACTTTGAAGGTCAAATTATTGAAATTGTCATTTTTTTGGCTATTATTGGCTGTAACTTTGTTATTTTTGAATGGATTGTCTTTAAACTTGAACATAATAATCTTCAAGGATAGCCCTTTAAAATAACCAGACAGACCTTCACCTTCACTCATAAATGACCTTGACTGAAGGTCGAATTTTTTCATTTTTTGGCTATTATTGGCTGTAACTTTGTTATTTTTGAATGGATTGTCTTCAAACTTGAACATAATAATCTTCAAGGATAACCTTTAAAAGAAAACAGACAGACCTTGACCTTCACTCATAAATGACCTTGACTTTGAAGGTCAAATTATTGAAATTTTCATATATTTTTTTGGCTGTAACTGGCTGTAAATTTATTTTTGAATGGATTGTCATCAAACTTGAATGCGCTTGCTAGCATGAATGAATACATCGTAAATATAGTAAAGTCGTCAGAATTATATAAATGGGACGAAACATCTAAGATAGATATCTAATCAAATAAAATTCCTGACAATAAAATTACATGTTATTAAAACCAGACAAGCACTTCGCTTGTCTTGCTCACAACGAGGTTATGGTGCTCACAGCGAGGATTAAAGCAAAAAAAGGGTATATCTTCGTTTCTATGAAGACTCCGGTAATAATTTACGCTGAAGACTTGTGGGCATCTGTTTTAGGTTAGAATGCACAAAACCACCAGAATCGACGTTTTCAATGTTAAATTTGGTCCGGAGAGAAGTTTTCTCCAGTTTTCCAGCTACCCCGAGTGACTGCGTCGCACGATATTTCCATCAAATTGTCCACCAACAGGCAATATCTTTACATGTGCATACTCGGAAAACACATCGCTAGCTAACCGATATTTTACATAAATGTCTGTAATCTTCAAAAATTATGAAAAACTCAACCTTGTTTATCGTGTCACACGTCCTAGATGGGTGCTCACAACATTTTTACCGATGGACATTTTACACTCGTGAGTTAAACGGGCGTGATTATTGTCTGGTGACGGCGGTGGATTGGATTGCAACGCTGTGCGGTGGGCCCGATAAAATTTGTTTATTTTAAGGGTTTGATTTGACGTTCACATTTTTCAATCGAGTACAAACCTTTTCTTACTTTGGCATCTGAGAAACGTGTTTATTTAATGTTTAAAACGATATTAATTATTTTATAATACTGCACGTTTGTAACGTCACTTTTCATTGGATAATCGTGACGTTTATATAGTTTTATATACACGGCTGCTGTCGACTCATGAAGAAATCTTACTTTAAAAAAAAAAAATAATGCTTGCTGTATTATAAATTCGTTATAAAGATTGTTGACAGGTTATATGGCCGTTTATAAACGGCTGTTTGCAATATAACCCTCGCCTCGCCTATATTTACAAATAGCCGTTTATATAGGGCCATATAACCTGTCAACAACCTTTATAACTAATAATATATACGCTCGTACAAATAGATTGACGAGTTCCGCTTCCATTTTCCTTCCATTGAAAATTCCTTTTGCCGTTATTATCATAGAATAATTCACGTTCAACCTTGGACGTAAAAGACCGTAAGTTCCAGGTTCAACAATGTTTTTGTCATACAGGCATATAAAAGAGATACTCGTAAAGATTCTTGAATACGAAAAACAATCTTAGTTTTGAAAGTCACTATGTTATATAATCATATACTGAGAACACTAATATATATAAATTTTATTTTTACAGCGTAAGAGTTATTTCAGGAAAAGTTTACTCTATTACTTTTGTAAAGACCTGCGCGTTATATAGCTTTAGTTTTTCTTCTTTTTCTTAAATTATGACATTTATCGAAGAAAAATGGTTTCAAATATGGTATATTTTTAAAGAATTTTAAGTATGAAATGAAATTAAAAGGAAACAGAAATATTTTATGGAATTACGGCTTTCTTTGAAAATGTACACAAATATAGTGAAGAACATAACAAGCGGAAAAAGGATTTTTCAGACATATATCTAAGTTAACTATCCCTTAAATAATCCAAAATAAGAAAAAAAAATCAAATTCACGTACAGAAAATGAAATCGGTGACCCTTAAGTTTATATACAATGTATTTTTTTCATATACATGGCTGTCATCGATTTATGAAATTATCTCACTCAAAAAAATGCTTGATGTATTATGAATTCGTTATAAATAAATCCGACAGGTTATATGGTCGTTTATAAACGGTTATTTGCAATATAAATAGCTATCGAAATTCTTTATAATGCTTGTACATGTGTGTAAAAATCAGAAATATATACAGTTATAAATAAACCAGAATCTTTATAACTAAATAAACGTCTCGATTATCCAATGAAAAATTACGTTACAAACATGCAGTATTAAAAAGTTTTTATAATACTGCACGTTTGTAACGTCGCTTTTCATTGGATAATCGTGACTTTTTTAAAGGATTTTTTTCGGTTTGTGAAATATTTATTTTCCCCACAAAATGATTTTAAAATGAAAGATTTTTACGGAGGGACGGCATGAAAATATGAAGGCTTTTATATTTTGGTTTAAATATAACCATATCTTCAACGAAAACAAAAAAAACCTTTTTATTTAATTTCATTTATATATTATATTTCCAAACAATCGTTTATATACGGCCATATTGTATAGCCTGTCAAAATCTTTATAACTAATATGATACTGTCGAAAACGCCATGAACATGTGTTAACTTTATGTTTGTATAACTCATATGCCGTAATGCAAAAATATATGCACGGCCCTGCCATTCCGCTTTTAATTAGTCAGAAATCGGCATTGGTTTATAGGTGTAACACGTGATCACGTGTAACATGTAAATGTCTGACACATGTGATATTTCGTCTGGATTCATCACATTTGTGGAACTCCCTGCGCATCACTAAATTCCCTGTCGGTGGTGCATCAAGGTCAAATATTATGACTCCTAGTTTCCACCCGGTCCTCTACGGTTCGGGTTGTCAAATGTATGATCCCTGATATGAACTTGGAAATACAAATATAATGTTAAAGGACACTATATATGTTCTTTCTTTTATGCGCATTTCAACTGGATTCACACACAAAAATAACTGATACTTAGTAATAACCCATAATAAATTGTTGAACGTGGATGATTCTATGATAATAACGGCCCAAGGAATTTTCAATGGAAGGAAAATCGAAGCGGAACTCGGACATCTATTTGTACGAGCGTATATATATATGATAATTAATATCGTTTTAAACATCAAATAAACCTTTCACGTTTCTCAGATGTCAAAGTAAGAAAAGGGTTGTACTCAATTGAAAAGTGTGTTAGGTCAAGTTAAACCCTCAAAATATACATAAATTTTATCGGGCCCACCGCACAGCGTTGCAATCGAATACACCGCCGTCTGCGTTGAAATCATTTGTTTGTCATTTATTTTATAAACAAGCAATGAAATTTTTTCAAATTTCCAAAACATAGATATTTTGTGAAAGTATCATACATACGATGTGATGCCGTTGTATTATGGGGTCGTTTTGCACACATTTGTACGTGCTTTAACCAAAATTAGCTAAAAGTGGCGTTCCCTCGTCAAACTGTACAGAAGTGTTTGCATAAACGGCAATGAATTGCACCGTGTGCGTGTAATAAGTTGAAAGAGTACATATGTAGGCTCCAGTCTCACTAAGTGTTTCCAGTAAAACATAAAACAAAATTCAGTCATATACTTACCGACAACAGCAAACGGCCATATTTTATCCACCGCTTCTGCGACGAATACTCCACCGCCCCTGCGATGGACCCAACGCTTCTGCGAAAGCTATGGCCAGTGTGATGGAACTCCCTAACAAAATATACCTGCGTATACCGGAAAATGTTTTTTTTTTAACCTGGCAATTATCGTGGCTTTGAAAAAAAGATATTTCGTAAGCTATTCTTTTGAATACCCTTTTTACACATGATTTTCCTTTCACTTTTGTATGCCTTAGATTTTTGAAAAGAAATATGTTTATGTATTCAGTACCATAGGAACTCTGGAACAGGACCGCATATTGCGGCGCACAAATCCAAATCCGTACCGGCTTTACATATTGTTTGTCCGACCTTTGAATATCTTTTCATATTATGCGAGTGGGTGGTCTTTAATTATATAATCTCAATTTAATATAATCTGCTAATTTAAAAATCAGTCAATTTTACGGTATATTGAAAAAAGTCTTTTTTTATAATACCGTAAAATTTGACCAGTTTTAAAAGAGACAGATTGGGTTCAATTGATAAAATATTTTTGAGGCCATATCACGGGGGGGGGGGGGGGAATCACGTGACTTTGTATAGTACTAGTAATACCCACGAGAAAATGGCGGCTGCTGAGCCCCGGTAAGTACCTTATTATGTTAAATTAAGGTGACAAACGTTTCTTAAATCCAAACAAAACCTGGCGTATAATAATTATGCGCGTTAATTTTCTTCAAATGACAATACAAAGTGCATTAATTTATCCTACGTTTTGTGGTTTTTGAGAACATTGTTTGAATTGTGTAAAAATTGCACATTCAGCGATAGTAATTTGCACGAAGCGATATAACTTGGTACCAAAATAAATGAAAATAAGCCTTCTTTTTGCACTTAAGACACCAAATCAATCATTTTATTGACATCTGTTCTTGTAGAATTCCATATAAAATTTTGTTCGAAGGTCTGTAGCCTACAAATGCTCTTTGCAAGTGTTTAGTAAGTAAAGCGAACAATTTCTGGATAGTAAGTTACACGAAAACAAAATAGTAAGTTTCACGCACAGTTTCCAATAGCTTACTTAAATGTGACGAAACTATTTTATAATTCTTTTAGTTTCAAATTTGCAAGTGTGTTCCGTCTACGGTGACAGAGAAACAAATATCGAGAGAGTATTTTAGTAATAATTCATATTATTTCATAATACATGTATTCATATTCATATAATTTCATAAAAGATTACTTAACTTAAAATAACTAAATGAGACATTGACATTGATACTCAACAATGTACGTTACACTTGGCCCTTTTTCACGTTAGACTGGACCCACATCCGTTATCTTTAGAACTAGATTTATAAAGAAATAACTGTGCAGAAGAAAATATTACAACACCATCATTTATTTTTCAGTATTTGCAATTTGGACCAAAAACGCAAAGGAGAAGACATTCGCCATTTCACATTGATATTTAATGCCATCATAGAACTGGTATACAAAGTTTTTATTAAATTTATTCTTTTATACACTGGCAGATTTTATAAATAAACCCAAGAAGTTTTGTTAAAATGTTATGTATTACTATACGTTTATTTTCTTACCATGTGTTGCGTCGTAAACTCTTACTTTTTGTTTGTGATAGAGTAAATAAGATATTCAGTGCGTCCATGGCCGAGTGTTTAAAGTCCCTGATTTTTATACACATGCTTCTCACCGCTATGGATTCTAGTCCGACCAGAGTCCTTGAATCTCTTTCATCAAACTAGCTAACAAAACGTCGGTGCTTTAACTCAGGTGTCCCGACATTGACGGTATGATTTGAAACCCAGCATCTAAGATTGTTTTATGTAAATATTTTTTTTACTCCACTTGCCTTCATATCTTTGACCGTTTGATTTCAAATATTCGTTTTTCTTTGAAGGCCCATTCTGCCTCTTAAATGCTATCATTTTTATTTTTAAAAAACTGTTTATTTTTGGTATCTTGTTACAGTTTCCGAAAACATACTCATTTGCTAGATACTCAAACTATCTTTTACATCTTTGGTTCTGTTGGAAAACGGTATACCTTTAGTGAATAAGTATTTCGTATGGAAGTCAAAATACTACTTTGTTTACATTTTGCTACCTTAGCGACACATATCACTTAATATAATGTTCAGTGCTACCTTTTTCAGTTGTAATAAAATACTATCATACGTTTTATCCATTATTTAAACATTATCAAACACATGTTTGACATTTCTAAAGAATTAAAACAATATGGATTTCTGAGGAACAATGTGCCTTTAATCATAACTTGTATCACTGTATCATTGTTGTTTGTTGTTGTTGTTGTTTTTTGTTGTTGTTTTTTTGTAAGAAGTTATTTTGTTCTTGCGAATTCTTCAATATATTTTCATAAATTAAGTAACATAGTGACTAAATGTAACAAATACCGCCATATAAAAACATCGATTAGCATTCAGTTAATAAACATCACCATACCAATTAACAAGCAATTATATTTGTTCATTACAGTAAAATGAGGGCCAAGACACACCTGAAACTGCAGAGGTCAAAGAACTACTATCGCCACAGAAAAATAACACTGAGCCGTGTAATATCAAATCCCATCAAAAGTTCATTTGATATATTATAATAACAACCAATTAAGCATTCGTCCTATAGATAAAAAAGTGAAATATTTGATCTTGAATAATTGAAATAAGTATTTCTATCTCTTAACATATGAACTTTAACTTTCTTTTAATGTATATGTATGCTAATGGAAACTGTGCGTGAAACTTACTATTTTGTTTTCGTGTAACTTACTATCCATAAATTGTTCGTTTTACTTACTATACATTTGCAAAGAACATTTGTAGGCTACAGACCTTCGAAAATATACTTTATATGAACTTCTACGATAACAGATGTCAATAAAATGATTGATTTTGTGTCTTAAGTGCAGAAAGTAAGTTTATTTTCATTTATTTTGGTACCAAAGTATATCGCTTCGTGCGAATTACTATCGCTGAATGTGCAATTTTCACACAATTCAAACAATGTTCTCAAAAACCACAAAACGTAGGATAATGCACTTTGTATTATCATTTGAAGAAAATTAACGCGCATATGATACGCTAAGTTTTGTTTTGATTTAAGAAACGTTTGTCACCTTAATTTAACATAATAAGGTACTTACCGGGGCTCAGCAGTCGCCATTTTCTCGTGGGTATTACTATACAAAGTCACGTGATTCCCCCCCCCCCCGTGCATATACTCGGATAATACTAAAAGATATTTAGATGTAGCATCGAAAATATGCGCCGCAATCTGCGGTCCCGTTCTCGAGTTCCTATGTTCATTACGGGTAAAAATAAAGATTCGGCTACTCGACCATTCGACCCATAACAATTCGTCGAACTTGGAATATTGACGATTAAGCCAAACCATGGAGCTAAATATAGGCATCTGTGGCCAGAGGCGACGATAATAAATAATCATTTGAAACTAAATGTAAATCAGTGTAAGCATTAAGAAATAAATACATTAAATTTATGTTATTAGCATAAAATACGAAAGTGAGATTTTTGACGAAAGTGAGCGAAAGTGACTTTTAAAATTTGAATTGTTCCGTTTTAATAGAATTTTACAGTAAAATTTGCAGACGTAAATTATTAGCAACTTAAAAAAAATTATTTTCAAAAATGGCGATTTAATCATTATTATGGTTATTGTGCCCCCACTTTAGTGGCGGGCATTTATATTTACCCTTTTCCGTCCGTCCGTCCGTCCGTTCTCTTTTGTGTCGCACGTAACTCAAAAAGTATTTGACCTAGAGTCATGAAACTTAACAGGAATGTTGATCAGCATGTGCAGTTGAGAACCTGGGTATTTTCGTGTGGATTTATTCAGTATTTTTAGAGTTATTGCCCTTGACTTATATTTTTTTTTTGCAATTTTCAACTTGTGTCGCATGTAACTCAAAGAGCATTTGACCTAGAGTCATGAAACTTTACAGGAATGTTGATCAGCATGTGTAGTTGTGCACCTGGGTATTTTAGTGTGAACTTATTTGGTATTTTTAGAGTTATTGCCCTTGACTTAGTAAAATTTGCAATTTTCAACTTGTGTCGAATGTAAGTTAACTCAAAAAGTATTTGACCTAGAGTCATGAAACTTTACGGGAATGTTGATCAGCATGTGTAGTTGTGCACCTGGGTATTTTAGTGTGGATTTATTTAGTATTTATAGAGTTATTGCCCTTGACTTAGTAAAATTTTGCAATTTTCAACTTGTGTCGCATGTAACTCAAAAAGGATTTGACCTAGAGTCATGATACTTAATAGGAATGTTGATCAGCATGTGTAGTTGTGCACCTGGGTATTTTCGTGTGGATTTATTCAGTATTTTTAGAGTTATTGCCCTTGACTTAGTAAAATTTTGCATTTTTCAACTTGTGTCGCATGTTACTCAAAAAGGATTTGACCTAGAGTCATGAAACTTAACAGGAATGTTGATCAGCATGTGTAGTTGTGCACCTGGGTATTTTCGTGTGGATTTATTTAGTATTTTTAGAGTTATTGCCCTTGACTTAGAAAATTTTTGCAATTTCCAACTTGTGTCGCATTTGACTCAAAAAAGATTTGACATAGAGTCTTTAAACCTTACTGGAAGGTTGCTCAGCATAATTATGGGGTTTCGCTTGTGGATTTATCCAGTATTTGAAGAGTTATTTCCCTTGACTTAGTAAAAACTTTTTCATTACGTTTTTATTTGTTCCTTGAGTGCTTGAGTTAGAATCAACCAACGTTCGATCAACATCACTAAATTACGGGAAAAATGATTCACAACACTGTGAAGCTATGCACCTGGGACTTTGCATGTGGATTTGTTTCAGTTTTGTTAGAGTTATTGCCCTTGACTTACAGTAGTATAAAATTGCAATTTTCAACTTGTTCATGCATAGCTCAAAAAGTATTTCACTTGTAGGCTTGAAAGTTTACAAGAATGTTGGTCAGCATGTGTACTAATGCACCTTGGGGTTTGCTTGTGGATTTATTGGCGACGCCGGTCTCTTATGGAATGCTTTTTATTTTGACATATGGAAGGAGCTGTTATTATTAGCAGTTAATGTCATGTTGTGTTAATTAGTTTTATTTTGATTCGTAAAAATCAAGTTAACAAATATGTTGTTATATTTGTATTTAATAACTTTATGTAAAAAGCATGTGCATTGTGATATTATTTTCACGAAATTGCAGGCTCAGTTTAACAGCTTGTCCCTTAGTTTTATTGACAATACTAAAACCCGGATTTCGAATATCGTTGTAGTCTACATTCATTCATTCATTTATACATGTTCACCTGCAAATGAGTATTAGGATAGGTAATGAACTGTTGTAAACGATTATCCTATTGATTTTATCCAAATTACGTTTATCTGTTGCACAGAATGGTTGTTTTTACAAAGTGTACCAGTATCCGGATGTTAAAAGCTATCCGATTTTTCTGCAATTACTGCTGTCACATGGTCATCTATTTTTATGAATACTTTACCATTTAATTTGCATGGCTTAATAAAACTGAGCCTGCAACATTTCATAATTTTGCTGTTTAGGGTGTTCTTTTGGGTTTCAGGTTTTCTCTATTTTAAGGGGAAGTAACTCATATTTACTAAATTTTTTTTTCTTTTCTGTCTATCTTAGGATTACATACTATGTTTGTTGTATAAAATTTACCAGTTGTAAGGTCATCAAAAGCATGTAAATGTTAATGTTAGGATTTCATATTTATTTAGTAGAAACTGGGAATTATTAATGTATATGCATACATGTATATCTTAGTATATTTGATATTGATGAGACTTATAATATTTCTGAATTTAAAAGAGTTACAGTTATGTTCTATTATTAGTAAAGGATGAGACTTTCATTTAAAGTTATAAATGATAATATCTATGTATTGATTGAAAATGTCCTTAAACTTAGGATCAAGCAATATAATAAAGTCTCAAAAATTTATTTCTGAATATGTTATTCTAAATTTTTTTCTAACATGTGGCATAGTTTGAAAAAAAGAAACAGCTTCTTCTTATCTATTTTGTAATAAAGGGGGACACCGGTCTCAACCTCCAGGTCTCCTGAGTCAACCCGACAACAGACTTTTCATTGAGTAGATGTTTACTTTTGCCCTTGAATTAAATTTGTGCACTTACTCAATTTATATGGGTGATTTGTGCCACACGAAAACCAAATAGCACAAAAAGTAAACCGGGCGCCAGATGAAAACATGAAAATACAAATCTACCACAAAGTGGTTATTTGTTGCATTTTCATGTTTTCGCCCGGTGCCCTTGATGCAAAAATACAAATCAGCCTTCATAAAAATTTCTTATCATAGATAAAAGGGTTAGTTTTTTTATCGTGTACAAAAATAGATATTGTAATGTATTAGCACAGTTATATTCCACTTTCAAAATTTTACCTGTTATAAATAATGTCACAAACAATAACTGTCTAAGTCCTTTTTAGTAAAAAATAATTATACAATAATATAAATTGTTTATTTTAATTAAGAGTATGTAAGTTTTTTTTTTCTTATTTATTTAATTAAGAAATTAATTGTCTGTTAATTTAAAATCTAAAAAGTATCTGTCACGGTTTAGAACGTTCACTATTTAGGGAAGAAAATGTGTAAAGCGGCCAGATAGCTCAATCGCTACAGCCGCGGTAACATCGATTTGTGGGTCACAGGTTTCGAGTTCTGGGTCAAGCTGAAAGTTTTTTCTCATCCTGTGACCTGCATATAACCATGAGTTTAATTCACATGCTCTGTAAACATAAGAAATTCAAGGACACAATCAATAATAAGTGGGGGAAAATATGTTGTGGTTTAGAACTGTTTCATTATTATCTATGTAAAATTAATGCTGAAAGAAATTATACCATGAAGTCTTATTAAGATTGGCCTTAATTGGCTATAAAATTTTCTTTGCATCTTGGGGAAGACAAAAAGCCTATCTTTTTTTGGTTTTAAGTTTCAAAATTAAAAATGGGCCTAGCCTCCGTCAATTAAAGGTAGCTATAAAGTAATCTTTTTTTAAAAAATTATGAAACCTGGTCAAATTCTTTTGGCGTCGCCCTTTGATGCTTTGCATCAATGCTTTTCTTGTTCAGTATTTGTAAAGTTCTTGCCCTTTACTTAGTAAAGATTTTTAGTTTTCAAAAAATATTTTACCTAGAGTCATAAGATTGACAGAACAGTGGCGCGGCGGGGACACCCGTGTCCTATGTTTATTATGATATATATAATAAGTTGCTAATAATATACGTCTACAAACAGCAATTTTACTGTAAAATTCAATTAAAACGGTAAAATTCAAATTTTAAAAGTCACTTTCGCTCACTTTCGTCAAAAATCTCACTTTCGAATTTTAGGCAAACCCGCTTGGAATTTCCGAAAAATACCGAAAAACGCTTAAAATACAAAGAAATTAAGGCTGTGATTAAATTCAGCAATATAAACAATTTTGATGGTTATTTTATGAAATGGGTTCATTTATGTCAGTTTTAAATCGATAATATATCATAAAATACGCTGATGAAAGTGTTCGCTGAGCCTGCGTCGCACATAGAAAAGCCGAAAAACACATGCCACAGGCAATAAAAATGTTAATTCCCATTTTAATCACTAAAGTAATTGTTTTTATACACTTCCGATCAATAAATTTATCAATTGTCAGCATTATGTCGAAAAGAAGGCGCTAAAAAAATGTTTTTGGAAACTCAACGGGTAAGCTAAAAAAAAACATGGAAAATCCGAAAAACACTTTTTCGGGGGATACAATTGGTATTATTCCAACAAAATTAGTTTTATCTACTTTTTTCTATCCTTTAAATGATTAAAATTTACTTTCTTTTTGCAACCAGTGTAAATTAGAGAATGATTCTATTCTGTATTTAATGCGATATGAAAGTGTTTTTCGGCAACGTAACAATCTAGCGTCAAAAACATGGAAAAGCCGAAAAACACATTTTTACGGGCGATAAAATTATCGTAGTTAAAACAAGAGCCGCTATTAAATATTTTTTAAGCCTTTTAAATGAATAACTATTACATTTTTTTTGTTACCAATGGAAAATGTCAGTGATATTATTTTTATAAATACAGTATGAAAGTGTTTTTCGGCTACGTAACGGTTTAGCGTCAAAAACATGGAAAAGCCAAAAAACACATTTTACGGGCGATGAAATAGACATATTTAAAATAAGAGCTATTAAATAAATTTTTCAACCGTCTAAATGAATAAATATAACATTATATTTGTTAGCAATGTAATATATCAGTAATATTTTTGTAATAAACATTGTATGAAAGTGTTTTTCGGCTATGTTACTGCCTATAGCGTCAAAAACGTAGAAAAGCCGAAAAACACATTTTACTTGCGATAAAATAGATATATATTTAAAAAAAAGTGCTGCTAAATACATTTTTTAACCGTTTAAATGAATAACTATTACATAAATTGTATTACCTTTGTAAAATGTCAGTTATATTTAAGTATGAAAAACTTGTGTTTTTTCGGCTATGTAACAGTCAGCTTTAAAAACATGGAAAAGCCGAAAACCACATATTGGACGCGCGATAAGAAAGGTATATGAATAAAAATACCCATAATATTAGACTTTTCAATCGTTTAAATAATTAACGTTTACTTTTTATTTGTTTATAGTAAAAAAAATCTAGCAGTCGTTTTATATTTATGCTATATGAACGTACGTAGTTTCAATAGAGTAAAGAACATATATAGAAAAGCAATAATTTATTGCTGATACACATCATCTAAATCATTACGCAGTATTTATTTTTATTATCTTATTATTTATTTCAACAGTGAAACTTATAGGCTGGCTCAGGGTGAGCTTTAAGAATTGTTGAATGTCGGCCATTCATCTTATGTCAACTGTGGTCTGTCCACATTTAGCATCGTCGGATACCCACGGCCGAACCATTTACATTTATCAGTTATGTCATGTAAAATGTTAATCAACCATGTGTATCCGACGATGACATTTAGTTGTTAACACTACTAATCATTTAGTTTGTTAACACTCTAGTGGCCACACTTTTGCCCCAATTGTCTCAAAACTTGGTAAGAATGTGTGTGACAGGTCTTGGTCCGAGTTTGAACATGGATCACCTTGGTTGAAAATCAGAAGTAGGTCACAGTAGCCAAAAATAGAAAATGGTTTAGCTCAATATTTTTATGTGAATGGTCAATCTAAAGTAACACAGCCTGATTATGGAAAAAAACTTGTTAACTTTGTCCAATGTAAATGAATTTCCGAGGGTCCCGGGTTCGAGTTCCGGTCAGGCTGCACATTTTTCTCACCCTGTGACATTTGGCGCCCAACGTGGGGCCGTGACTGATATAGCTCAGAGTTTAATTTACATTGCTCTGTAACTCTGTGAAATTCGAGGACGAATTTCAATATAGCAGGGGAGTATGTCACGGTTCAGAACTGTTCACTATATAGGGAAGAAGATGTGTAAGCGGCCGGATAGCTCAGTCGGTAGAGCCGCGGTACGGTATTCCGAGGGTCCCGGGTTCGAGTCCCGGTCAGGCTGCACATTTTTCTCACCCTGTGACATATATGAAGACTATATGTAACAATTATTGAATAATGAAAATATTACAGTATATTTGAATTGATTTGATTATAGATTTCATTTTTAGCTCGACTATACGAAGTATATGGAGAGCTGTCCTATCGCCGCGGCGTCGGCGTCCGCGTCCGCGTCCAGATTTCAGATTAAAGTTTTGGTGCAGTAAAATATTTTTCACTATAACTTTGTCATTTCTTAAGGTATCAACTTCAAACTTCAAATATATGTTCCTTATCATCAACCACATCTTATGTGACAAGGTTCATAAAGCTAGCACCAATATTTTCAGATTTATCTTCCCTTGAACTTAGAATTTTCCTTAAAAAATACTATTTTTTACTGTAACTTCTTTATTTCTTAAGGGATCACCCTGATACTTCAAATAAATGTACCTTATCATCATCCCCATCTTATGTGACAAAGTTCATAACTCTAGCACAAATAATTTCAGATTTATCTCCCCTTGAACTTAGAATTTTCCCTAAAAAAATATTATTTTTTACTGTTACATGTTTATTTCTAAAGGGATCAACTTCATACTTCAAATATATGTACCTTATCATCATCCACATCTTATGTGACAAGGTTCATAACTCTAGCACCAATATTGCAAGAATTATCTCCCCATAAACTTAGATTTTTTTACTAGAAAAATGTTATTTTTTACTATAACTTTTTTAGTTTTAAAGGTATCTACTTCAAACTTCAAATACTTATTCCATATCATCAATTACATTTTATGTGACAATGTTCATAACTCTTGTAGCAATTTTCACAGATTTATCTCTCTTTGAACTTAGGATTTTCTTTAAGAAATATTCTAACTTCTTTACTTTTTAAGGTATCTACTTCAAACTTCAAATATATATTTCTTATCATAACACAGATGTTGTGTGACAAGGTTCATAACTCTAGCGTGACTATTTCTAGAATTATTTCCCTTGATCTTGGAATTTATGTTAACAAATGTTATTTTTTACTATAACTTAATACCTATTAATACATAATTGATTTTTCTTTCATAGTTTTGTCCTCCTTACTGCGTCCAGTATTTTATTAGTCGAGCTTGGCTGTCTCCTGTGACAGCTCTTGTTATTAAAGTAATTCATTTAAAAATTAATGCGTAGATATGAATACAACACACCAGAATATACATATTAATGCATCAAAGTACAGTACATAGATCTGTAACATGGAAAGCTATACAAAAGGATGTACTATAATTTGGTAATTAAGTCTTGTAGGAAGGATGATTCAATTAGATGACTTTGTATAGAGTTCAAGCCAGATCATACCTTTTTTTTAGATAGCATCACTGAAGACTCAATATTACTGTTTCAATATTCTACACTATACTGCAGTCCATTTAACGAGTGTTTCAAAAAATGATTTATTTATTGCTCATCTAACAGCTTGCCTAGCAATACACAGATGGAACATCACATCTTCCTTGTCTCATTAATAACTTTGGAAGAAAAAAGCATTGGTGTGAGTCACTTGTTAGGGACATTGACCTTGGTCAGAAGATGACCCCTATTGTCTTTTTAGGTCAGTTGGTTAAAATCAACATGGCCTTGATGACAAAAATGGATTATATTATCAAGCAATGTATACTTCAGTGCTTTCAGTGCTTTGATTTATTTCTTGATCAATTCTAATAATTTTGGTGTCAAATGAAAGAATCCTTCATGAACTTTCTAGTGATGCCTTAAAATATCGTTGTTCATTTTCTCTCTCTTAAAACCACATTCATATTTTCGGCAAGAAAATCACGGCGCTCCCTTTAGATACTTTACAAAATAATCAGTTTTCAAATAAAAAAATGAATATAGAATGAAAGTTAAGAAGCTTCAATATATTAAAAAAATATTTTTTATTGAAAATACCTTATTAGAGATTGCACATATGTGTTACAGATATATAAGTACTTTCTTGATTTTGGAAAAGAAATCCCGGTGGATCAAAATTCCCTTTTTTCAAATACTCGCATAGTTTTTGTTTAAAATGAACTTTGTGCCAATACATTTTTCAATGATACCAATACAAATATTGGCTGGTTTTTAGATAATGAATAAAATTACTCGCTTGAAGTTGGTCATTTTTCCCCTAAAATTCCCATATCGCCGATGTTTCTCAGGAAAACACGAGGTTAAAAAATAAGTTAGTCATTAAAAGTATAATTGTTGTTATATAAGTGACAAATTTTAAACAATGTATAATGTATTAAAGCTGCACGCCTCAAGATGAGCAAAAATATTTCGATAAAATCAAACCTGAAAAAAATGTACTAAGACTTCAGGAAAGGCATAAAGATTCAAAATTCTAGTAAAAATTTACATGTTATGTGCGATTAATGACCGATTTTTTCAGTATTTATAACTATATCTATATTTCTACTGAGTAAGGGCTATTTTTGCACATTTTGACCTCTTTATAGTAATTTACATAGGTTGTAAGTGTCATTGATAATGTGTAAATTGCATTCTTTTTGGTAACTTTACAATATTATACTGTCAAATACATTTTCAAATTTTTATGAAAATTAGCATGAATCTGGAGGTGTGTTGCTTTAAACAAATCTTTTAAACTATTTCTTAGTATGCCGAAAGCGAAAATTTTTAAGAAATAATTTTTCATAATTGTGAAAATACTGTACTGCATGTGCTAATTAAAATAATGTTCGCATTATGAATTGTTGACCTTTATTTGCTGTTTTTTGTTGTTGTTCTTTTTTAAATTTTATGTCATAAAAGTAACAACAGTTTATTAGTATGTACAAATCAGTCTCATTTAACTTTGATGTTTGACTTGGTGCGCCAAGCGCCACATCCCTTGTAGGGTGTCTGCCGACCAAGTATTTTATATAATTTATTTTTATTGTATTGTTAGTATTATTTTAGTTCTCAGTCGGTTTATTAAGCGATATATCACTAGATGTGTGACTATTTTCTTTACATTAGGGATTAAATTTTTTTTATCATTATATTATTTTTATCATGAATGACTGTTGTTAGTTACTACCGGCCCAAGTTTCCTTGGACCTCTCGACAATAATATTCTAGGCGTGTATTTAACTATTATATTTTTGTAAATTTTGATGTTTTACATGATTTGTTGTAAGTAGTCGGTGCGCCAAGCGCCGCATCCCTTGTAGTGTGTCTACCGACTAAGTATTTAATATAGTTTATTTTCATTTTAGTGTTAGTATTATTTTACTTACTCTCAGTCGGTGAATTAAGCGTTACATCACTGGTGGGGTGCCTACATTCTTTACTTTAGGGATTTAAAATAGTTTGTAATCAGTACATTATTTTTATCTTGACTGTTGTTAAATTTCCCTTTGGACCTCTCGACAAGAAGATTCTAGGCGTGTATTTAACTATTGTATTTTTGTAAATTTTGATGTTTTTTACATATTAGATTAAATTTGTAATTGTACAACTGTATATATCATCATATCTACATATCGGACCACTGTCTGTCTTTACAAATAAAATTTTTGTGACGTACCAGTATGGAGTAATTCAGCCCCTACCCTCAGAACACAAATGTATATGTTTTGAGCAGCATTAGCTAAACCACTGTTGTGCCAACTTAGCGTGTCTGTCCAAAGATATGTCTATACTTGTGGGGCAGATGCATTAAAGCTTGTCTTGCTTTGTTCCACACTCAGACAAATCCTATTTTATAAAGTGGCGATCTTTAATGTGATACTTTATGTAATTTTATCCATAGTAAATTAAATTTTATTTGTAAATGGATATCTTTGTAGAATTTAATGGTACCATGTTTATTTCTATATTATTTATTTCACAGTGTTCGTTCCATAATGTATTTCTTTTTTCTATCACTTTTCTAGTAATTATACTGCATGCTTCCTTTATACTTTGTGCTACGTCTGATGTGATGCCATCAATGCTTGCACTTTTTGTGCATTTATCAGCATGTTCATTTCCGACAAGACAAATATGACTGGGTTCCCATACTAGCGCTAACATAAGGTTTTCCATTAGTAACGCAAAACTATTTCTTAGAATATTATTGCACCTAGCTGGTTGCTTTTAGAGAAGCCGGCTTTGATTGATTTAAAACACTTAAACTACCTGTAAATATTGCTGTTTTGTCATTTTTTCTCTTCATATTATATTTCTATTGCTTGATAAATAGTTGACATTTCACATGTATAAATAGAAACGTATTTGTTATTTTTTATTTTAGTTTCTAATGTTAAGGCAGTTAACTGGCGATATTTCAATACTGTTTCATAGCACGGTTCGGCTATAGTTAAATCATTAATTGTGTTATTCTTTGTGCATATGGCATTTTACATTGTACTTTATTAGTCTTTTTTTATATATAAAATACGGACTTTCTCCTATTTTATCATTGATTGGCAGCTTATACTGTCTAAGTAATCAATAGCAGCTCCAATCCATGACTTATCAAATGCATTACTTAAATCAAGAAATACAGCTAATAAATGTTTGTTATCACTGTATGCCCTACAACCGTCGGCTTCAAGTCGGGAGAGATTATTATCACAGGAGTGATGAGATCTGCATCCAGACTGAGCGGCGGAGATTAAGTTATTGTTTTCTTAATGATTACAAAGTCTAGGTTTAATCATTTTTGCATTAATTTTGTAAAAGTTGATGTTAATGATATAGGCCTATATGATGCCGGGTCATTTTTATCTTTATTTGGCTTAAGGAGCGGTATAATTATAGCCTCGCTCCAGCTAAAAGGGGTTGTTCCATCTTTCCACGATTTGTTAAATAGACTTAATAAAGTTAATTTAGTTTCATCTGGGAAATTCTTTATGACATCATAATGTATCTTGTTTTTTCCAGGAGCTCCAGATTTACAGTTTTGAAGGGCCTAGAGTGAATTCTTTGTTATATGTTAAATTCTCAAATTCCGGCTCTGCTTCTACCTTAGTATTGCACGACGCGTGCCCTCTAGTTTTTGCATGTATAACCCTGGTAAGTCACTGCTAGCGTTTTCGTACTGTTTAACCAGCGCGTTCGCTTTTTTTCTCCTGGGATCTGTTATTATTTTATTATTTATTTGGAAAGCTGACAAAGATGATTGTTCTTTACCTTTCATTTTTCTTACAAAGTCCTATAATTCCTTAGAGTTTGTTTTATATGTGATTTTACTGCAGAATTGTTCCCACGATTGACGTTTAGCTTGCTTAATAGTTTCTTTTGCCGCAGATCTAGCATTTTTCCATAGTTCATATTTTATAGGTGTTTTTTTCCAGCTTTATAGTTTCTTCTTTTTTGTTCTCTTAATTTAATAGCTTGTGTTCATTCATCATTCCACCACAATTTAGGGGTTTTGTATTTCAAAGTCTTGGATTTAGATTTAGGTATTGTCTGCCCCAAAATTGAATTTAGTTTGTCTAAGAATGATTGAACAATATTTTTTATAGAACCATCTTTTATTTCATAGTTTAATTCTTGACGGCATAAATGCTTAAAGTAAGTTCATTGGTTTTCTGTAGCTTTTTCTGTAAGCCATTTTTCTAATATTGTAATATTGTCTCTATTAATTTCAGTGTTTATGCCAAAAAGGCACATTTAATAATAGTGGTAATCGTTGATTTCGTTATATTCCGTCAATTTCCGACGTGCAGGATGGAAATCGGATGAAATTTGTCCCAGTCGATCATCGGTTCAGTCGGATGGGACATAATCGATAACTTTTCGAATAAAGTCGCCTTAAAAAGAAACAGGGAAGTAACATTTCTTCCCAAGGCACTTGATTATATTCAGTAACATGAACTTCATTTAGCACTTTTCAACACAGTTTTAACCTTGTATAGTCATAATTTTACGAAATAGATTTTATTTTTCAATAGATGTAAAATAATAACATTCACATCACATTTTATTACTATTGTTTACATTACTTATTGATCCTGTTCAACTCCAAATTGTCTCTGAGATTATTTTTTGCGATCGGCGAGGTGAAATTTTAAATTACCGTCCGAATTAATTCCCTTTGACACTTTAAACATTTTCGACGACGTCGCGGAATCGATTATTGTCGCTTTACATAACAGTATGGGGGTGTCCGTGGCCGAGTGGTTAAGGTCGTTGACTTCAAACCACTTGCCCCTCACCGCTGTGGGTTCGAATCCCGACAGGGACTTTGGATTCTTTCATGTGAGGAAGCTATCCAGCTAGCTTACGGAACGTCGGTGGTTCTACTCAGGTACCCGTTCGTGCCTGAAATAATGCACGGAAGGGCACCTGAGGTCTTCCTCCATCAGTAAAGCTGGAACGTCGCGATATGACCTATACAGTGTCGATGTGACGTAAAACCCAAAACAAACAAACAAACATAACAGTATATAACTGATTATCGCCGACTTGCGGCAATCGAAACATCACTAGAACTTACGGTAGGCGGACAATTCCTGGATCGTGGTAGATACATAGAGAAAACTAATAAACTATCTTTGAAGGCAATATAAAGGCGTTAACTATATCGTATGTATATACGGGAATATTGATTTTAACTACATTTGTAAATTATATATTTTTTCGATAGCTTATAATAAGATTTGTTTATGCAGACACCACTTTAGCAGTAGAATTGCATTGTTTCATGCTTATTTAATAATGATAACAGTTTCTTGACAATATTGAGCAGGCATGCACTAAGCAAGTTTGCTTCAAATATGATGTTTTATTATGAATAAACATAACATTTTGATATAAAATGAAAAGTCTCCATACTAATCGTTTATAATTGTCGATATTTTGAATGGTGAAAGCACGGATTTATATTGCATGTAATATAAATCTGTGTTATAATTATAAGATGCTAATTATAAATATTTTAGTAATACAGATTTTATGTTTATTAAGTTGTGCATAATTCCAGAGATTATAATACAGGGGCAGGGGGATAAGAATAAATATATAGCTCTGTGGTAGTAATTCATATAAATTATATGAGTTATATATGTTTCATAAATTAGTTACTTTAGTGAAATAAATGCATTTGTGAATAAGCGGGAAATTATTAGTATTGTTAAGACCGTCAATGGAGGAGACCGTCTATTATTAGTACATGTAGGTTATTTCATAATCGAAGGTCTCTTACTTAAACATAATTGACAAGAACTGTAAAGACTTAATGACAAAATTTCCAAGACGATATAGTTTTTGAGTGTCAAAGTAGTGAAAGATGAAAGGAACTGTTACGGGAAAATAACAAGTAGAATAACAAAGAAAAAAAACCCATTAATATGCTAATAATATAATTTTTAAGTAATTTAGGTCATACATGTTAATGCAGATGTAATGTGTATGTGTTGTACACATATTATAATAATAATAATAATAATAATAATAATAATAATAATAATAATAATAATTATAATAAACAAAATTGGGAGATGATCAATTACACTGGATAGTACAGAAATAACTCTGGGCGTAGGTTCGGTGTGTTTATTAGAATCCCAGTAAAAATGGTCTAAAAAGATAATAAAATAATTATACGTACATCTTACAAGTACAATACACATAAAAGCAAAATACAATGAAATAACAATATAATTATACACAATCGACGCGGAATAAGAAAATACAAAAAAACATAAATAAGATATACTTTTAATATTATTTCTTACCGTGCAGCGTCTGTATCAAGATATTTACTTATATAAACTATTTCAATATAAATTGAAATAAAGTAAATGTAGATCTATATTAATAATAGCAAATGAATTAACTATACGTCTGACACGTAAGTGATGACAGTAAAGAGTGAGCGGGACAGGAAAAGCAAACAGTGCGCAGAAGTAAAAATTATTTAAAAGAACCAATGTATATCTTTCTCACAGAGAAACATATACAACAAACAAAACAATTGGACAAGTACAACTGAACAAAGAAAGTGACCAGTGTTCACGATATTGCACGGGTGAGCTCGACCATGTACATCAGTGACGGAAATTGTCGAGTTTCACCGATTCAATACCGGAAGTTAAACATAAACGATAAAAAATAAACGCAACCGAATAAAAACGCGCGTGCACGATGTTTCCGCTTTAATAAAACTATGGAAAGCCACAACTGCAATGACCAAATTATTTCAATCTGTGACATTTTCCCCTGATAGGAGAAAATGGCTCCTGACATTTTCCTACACTAATTAAATAACATAATCTTATCAACAAGTTAAAAAATACATTTAAATTTACACTACCTAACCTACTTAAGTATATCTAAGTAAATTTCAGCAATATTTATTTAACAACTAAACTGAAATGAATTTTAAATTTTAAGCCAAAATTTTCCAAAACAATTACTGAAGTTAACATTTGTAAATTTTTAATCAATAAGCAATTGCGAAAATAATACATCTGCTGAAAATAAAAATATCATTCTAACACTATCGGATTTTTTTCTATATAAACAAAGAAGGCCCGAAGCGTGCATTATTCTACAGCAATGCACTCGCCGTTCTTATTATCTCCCTGTGTATTTTCACATTGAGGGCGCCATTTTGTTTGAAAAATCTGATAAATAAAAACAATATTTTGTCGAATTTTGTTGTGAAAACTATCTAGAATGAAAGAAAATGGTCTAACTAAGAAAATAAATCCGAACACCAATATCTTTAGTTCAGTCGTTAACACTGTACAGACATTTAAAGTGTTGTTTACGTGACGTCACAATGTAGCGCCAAACAGCACGTGCAAAACAATCAAAATCAAGTACGCTATTTTTAACGTCGCAGACGAGTTAAGTTTTACATTTATTTTCACTTTTAATAATTTGTATTTCGCTTGGAAAATTATAGACTGAAATAAAATAAACAAACAAAGTTTTATCAACGTTTTCAAAATTCGTTATTCTCAAAATGTTTCTACACACGGTAGATTTAACGACATTTTTTTCAACCCACTGGAACGGCCTTTAAAGAACGTTTCTGGCGAAAGAAATTTAACCGCCAAACATAAAGTCCAAACTTTATAATAATAATTATATTTTTTCTTGACGTGTTAGAATGGAAATAGATATTAATTCTTCGTGCATTATTGTATAATAATGCACGTTTTTCGTTCAAATGCTTTGTAATTAATCACTCAGGCCTATCGGCCTTCGTGATTATATTACTACGCATTTGAACTCAAGCCGTGCATTATTCTACAACAATGCACTCAGAATTGATATCTATTTCCTAAACAATCATTTTCTGAAAATGAAAATATCAACACTCATTTTCCAATTCATCAACCTGCAATAAAACACATTTAAACACACATACTCTGTCTCATTTATGCATCCTGAAATAGATATATAAGAATAGCACGAAGTTTAAATTTAACGTCTGGAGTAAGGTACATAAAAGGCACATAATGAAATTTAGCATGTTAAAGGAACACACTAAATATGTCAACATTAAATGTACTGCACCATATTTTCTGAAAAGATAAATATAACATTTTCAGACACAAAATTCAAAAAAAATATAAAAAAGAAATGCATTCAATATGAATAATTAAAACTAAGGCATTTCCTTAAACATTTCGAAATACAATATACATATTTCATTTACTTGGACTCTCTCGAAAAATTGAAATGTAAATTGCACACACAGAAATAATAATGATTTCTGATTATAGATTTCATGTTTAAACTGAAACTTTATAACAATTTTGTAATGTAAAACACAGAAATTAAGTTCAGTAAACAAAATACATATAAATCAAAACTGAAATACAATATTTCAATCATATATATCAAAATCAAAAGTCATATCTATTATGTGACATTCACCCCTGATCTGTAAAAGATTGAGGAAACAAAATGTCATGATTTTGAAAATGATCAATATTTGCTGTGATGGGTCTAACCCACTCACCAAACCTATCTGGTGGTTTTCTAACCCTTGATGACCTTCGAACAATACTGGGGTCATCTGTAACAAGAGAAAAATTGTTACCATTAGAAACATTAGTATTAAAATTACTACATATATTATTATTATGGGAACTTCTAGATTGGTTTCCACCTGAAATAACAGAATTTAGATTATCAACAGAAAAATTATCTCTAAAATGTAAATTTGGAGAAACATGTTGATTCCTTAAATTCCTTGATAAAGATGACTCTCCACCAGTAGATGACAACTGATCCTCACAAACAACATGTGGATTGTTGATTGGCTGCACCGGTCTAAGTACACGGGACTTGGATGCTGGCCGTCTATGGGGTGGGATGTACCTAGGAGTTTCACTTCCTGTGCTGCAGTCTGACTGACTCTTGCTCTGGTACAACTCCTGTATGTATAGTTTGTTCCCTATTTTCTGGTCTGGCTTTCGGCTTAAAAACCCTCTCTTCACTCTGTGTCTCATCGTAAGTGTACGGTATAGACATCAGAGGAAGAAGGAGGTTTCTATGTAGGGTCTTCTCTTTTCCCTTGCAGCTTCTTTCTTCAATTTGTAGACTGGAATATCTTGATTGGGGATGCCTACTATAATGTAAGGTTCCTTCTCCTACTTATCGTCTAACTTACCTTTAGGGGTAACGTTCCTGATGAGGACCCTGTCTCCAACATCTAAAATAGAGTGTCGAACCTTAGCATCATAGTAGGTCTTGTGTCTCTGTTCTTGTTTGATGGAGGTTTCTTGGGCTGTCTTATAGGCAAACTCCATCCTCTTCTTCAACTTGGAACATAGGACTCCCTGGACTTGGACTTCTGTTGATGTTCGATGCCCAAGAATGCATCAATGGCAAGACGTGGGTGCCATCCGAACATAAAATAATGCAGAGAGTAGCCAGTAGACTCACGTTTGGTTGCATTATAGGCATGAACAAAAGGCTTGACAAAGTCCTTCCAATTTCTCTTACCCTCCGAGTCCAGAGTACCGAGCATACCGAATAACGTCAAGTTAAAACGCTCGGTTCGTCCATTAACCATAGCGTGGTAGGGTGCTGTTCGAGACTTCTCCACCCCAGCAATCCTACACAGCTCCTGTATAACCTTACTCTCAAAGTTACGGCCCTGATCACTGTGTAGTCTTGCAGGAAAAGAGAAGTGACAGAAGAAGTTCTCGAATAAAACTCTTGCTGTTGTGTGGGTTGTTTGGTTTCTGGTCGGTATGGCCTGGGCGTACCTAGTAAAATGGTCAGTAATAACTAGGATATTTTCATATCCACCACTAGATTTCTCTAATGATAATCAATACAGACAATCTCCATAGGATAAGAACTCTGTATAGGAACCATATGAGCAGTAGGCTTAGTTGGCGCCTTTCTCCTGATGCAATTCAGAAAGGTTCGAATCCTTTCAAACACATCTTGTTCCATATGGGGCCAAAATAATCTCTGCTTAACAAGCCATAGGGTCATATCACGCCCTTGATGACCAACCTCGTCATGAAACCTGTCAAGGCAATACTTCTAAAATGAACTGGTAACACTAATTGAAAAATTTCATTACCATCTATTTCTACTTTTCTAAAAAGAACTTTCTCCTGTATAAAAAGAGAAAACTTATGTCTAATATAAAATTGTACTGCCTTGGACTCTTGTTTAAAATAACATTATTTTTTAAAATATGATAAAATCTAGCAATATCAGGATCTTTTTGCTGTTCCTGTGAAAAATCAACACTTGAAAAATCTGTAAAATCAATAATAGGTTCAGGATTAAGTTCAAGGTCACTATCACCTGAAACAACAACACTTTCTGCCAAAGGAAGTACATCCGATATCACTAAAACTGAATTACACATTGCCTTAATAACATCTGAAATTTAAACAGTTTCCTTTGCAGGATTTCTAGGTTGTCTGCTTAAGCCATCGGCATCAGCATTTGATTTTTCACACCTGTAAACAATTTTAAAATCATAATTACTTAGAGCTGCTAACCAGCGATGACTTGCAGCATCCACCGTAGTCGAGGAGGTTACATAATTATGTTAAGGGGTTGTTGTCTGTCCTGATTAAAACAGAATTTCCATACAAATAATCATGGAATTTGTCAGTTACGGCCCACTTAAGACATAAAAACTCTAACTTATGTGCTGGATAATTCCTCTCGCTAGCACGTAAACCTCGCTGACATAACATATGACACGCTCTAGTCCATCTTGTTCCTGATAGAGAACTGCGCCAAGACCTTCTGTCGAGGCATCTCAAGTAACAATAAAAGGTTTGGTAAAATCAGCATATGCTAAAACAGGGGGTTTGGATAGTTAATCAATAATACTATCAAAAGCTCTTTGTTGAGCATCTCCCCATATCCATGCAGTTTTGGTCTTCTTACCCTTCTTAGAAGCCTTGTTAGTTGGATGTCCTATAAGAAGATCATTCAAAGGTTTAACAATTTTAGCATAATCAGGAACAAAACGTCTGTAATACCCTGAAAATCCAAGAAAAGTTCTTAATGTTTTAACATTATGAGGAACAGACCATGTTTTCAAAGGTTCTGTTTTAGAAGGATCAGTATGAATGCCTTTTGCTGAAATATTATAACCAAGATAAGTTACACGTGTACTAAAAAATTCACACTTGGACGGTTTCAGCTTTAAACCATGTTTTTCCAAACACTCGAAAACTGCTTCCAAACGAGAAATATGTTCTTCAAAAGTTCTGGAAAAAATATGAACATCATCTAAAAATATCAAACATTCTTTAAGGTTTAACTCCCCCAAACAGTTTTCCATCAACCGCTAAAAAGTACTGGGAGCATTGGTAAGACCAAATCCCATTCTTTACACTCATAAAAA
This sequence comes from Ruditapes philippinarum, assembly GCF_026571515.1. Classification (NCBI taxonomy): domain Eukaryota; kingdom Metazoa; phylum Mollusca; class Bivalvia; order Venerida; family Veneridae; genus Ruditapes; species Ruditapes philippinarum. Next base: position 145,963 of record NW_026854292.1, read on the forward strand.
CCTAAAGGACCTACACTAAAAGCTGTCTTTTCTCGATTTTCTTCAGCAATTTCCACCTGGTAATAACCACTACGTAATCTAATTTAGAATAATATTTTGTATTAACTAAAGAATCCAATAAATCATCAACTGTAGGTAATGTGTATGAGTCTTTGACAGTACGCTTGTTCAGCTGTCTGAAAGCAATACAAAAACGCAAAGAATTATCTTTTTTCCTAACTAAAACAATATTACTATAGTAAGGTGACTGGCTTTCAGTTATAGCACCACATTCTACCATTTCCTTCAAATGTTGCCTTTCTTCTTCATACATAGCAGGTGGGATTCTGCGATAAGGTAACTTGAATGGTTTGTCATCTGTAAGAGTAAAATGGTGTTTGATTAAATCAGTTTTACCAATATCAGTTGAAGATTTTGAAAATATATGTTCCCATTTACCAATAACTTGCTGCAATCTCAAAAATTTCTCATCAGTTAGGTTTTCTTTATTGACCTTAATACCTTAATCCTGTAAAACTTGAAAAGATTTATTATAATTTGTTTCAGGTTTTGGATCTGATACTTCAGGTTTCCATGAATTCATAACCTTAACTCCTGAAAGTGAACAAAATACAGAATTAGGTTTGATTTTAATAACCTTGGCTGTCATGTTACAAACTCTGACAGGTGTCCTAGATGTAGTTCCAGCATTTTCAAGGGAAACAACTCTTGGACAAATATTTAAACGGTTTCTCAATTGCTTCAGTAATAGCAGTACATACACCATTTTTTCCTCACTAAACCTGAAATAGTGGTAACCTGAAACGGCTGAACAACAATTGGTGTTTTGCTAGTAGACTTAACTGAAATAAAATTGACACATTTCATAGCATCTACAGCTATTTTAAAAGGATCTGTTGAAGAAACATTTTCACCAACACTACAAAAACGTAAAACATTGGGACCAATAACACCAGGTACTGACTGTCGGTACTCGATCTGTATCAAAACCAAGTTTTGGGTCAACACTTTTAGTGTTGTCAGACCTGTAAGAAGAATTGAATTATTTGACTTAACATTAACATTCTGTTGATGACCATAGTTTCTGCTATGTTGTTGACCTCTACCTCTAAAGCTTCCTCTGCTGTAACCTGTGAAAGAATTTCTATTGTATCTTGAATAATTTCCTCTTTTGCCTGAAAAAGATCTATTATGACCTGAAAAAGATCTGTCATTAATTGAGGAATCTTGTTTCTTGCTTGTCTTTTTCAGGGGACTGCATTTTGGTCATCAAAGTGTCCATCTTTTTAGAAAGATCTTCAACCATCTTGTCCCTAGTATCTGAAACAGATTGACATTGAACTTTTGATAATTTATCTGATGTTAAAAGCTCTTGTTCTGCAGCTCTAACTTCTCGCAGTAACCTTATAATCAGAAATAATATCATACTATGACTTTATATAGTTAATAACTTCAGCTTTTCATCCAAAATTTAGATTTTAACATGTCATTTCTAGATGAGTGGCTGACGTGACCTCTTTTAACTGCAACCTGCAATAAAATTTCTAACCTACAACCATATGAAGTCACATTCTCAGAGGGCTTCTGTGATTCACTATAACAAGATTGCATGGCAGATTCATTTGTAGAAACATTCCTAAATAATGTATCAAGTTTATTTAAAATATCAGAAAAAGTTGCCTTTTCTCCCAATGGTATAAGAACTTGTCTGGCTGAACGTCGTAATGATTTACGAATAACCTGTATTTAATGAAATTTTCTGTCAAAGAAGAATCTGATAAGAGACATTTATAGTCTCATATATCGCCAAACATCATACGTAACATCACCTTTCAAGGTAGGAACTTCACCTGAAAAGAATGGTAATTTTACATAATTAATTAATGTAACCGAACTAAGTGATCAACATTCATTTTTGGAAAAAATAAGATATCTACTTCAAAGTGTGAGAGACAGGTCGATATACTATTTATTGGCCGGTCTCTTTCACAAGAGACCGGGAGAGAGACCGGAAAATACCAATGGGAGGCCGGCGAACTCCTCATTACTGTACTGATCAGGGGAAGTAACTGCTGCGGGAAGTTTAGCCGGCGAGTAGTATCGATTCGCCACATTAACGATTCGCAATTTAACGATTCGCCACAGTGAAATAGCGATTCGCCACAGTATACAATAATTTTAGTTTGACTGGTCAGTGGCATTTTTTTTAAAATAATTTTATCCTGTTCTTTGAAAAAATGCCATACAGTCTGGGACATACGATAACATCACAGATATATGCTCAGATGCTACTGCAGTAGCCCAACAAATTGTGCGCTTTAGGGCTTTTTTTGTATATTCGGTGGTCGCCCTTCGCCCTTGTAAAGACAGACATCTATGAAATATCAGATTATAAAATCGGTCTGTCTTGCCGTCGAAATATTGAGACTAATGCTAGATCTACTGTTATAACAGGAATTTCATTTTCGATTATAATAATCATCTGTACAGTACAGTACTGTATACAGTACAGTAAAGAGTTAAGCAGGGTACCACTAAAATACGCAACGGAGATTTTTTGGCGCAACGGACGCAACGGGCGCAACGGAGATATTTTTTTTTAGAAAAACCGGCACAACGCCTTTTTTAAAGTCAATGTGCTATATTTAAGCATCTAAAATGATTGTTTAGCACTATTAAGTAAGTATGTTTTAAAATGTTTCATAAATTGTATATGTTTAATTGCACTGAAGGGTTATATGCCTGGCGAAATGGAAATTTCATGGCGCAACGGAGATATTTTTTTAGAAAAACCGACACAACGCCTTTTTTAAAGTCAATGTGCTATATTTAAGCATCTAAAATGATTGTTTAGCACTATTAAGTAAGTATGTTTTAAAATGTTTCATAAATTGTATATGTTTAATTGCACTGAAGGGTTATATGCCTGGCGAAATGGAAATTTCATGGCGCAACGGAGATATTCTTTTAGAAAAAACCGACACAACGCCTTTTTTAAAGTCAATATGCTGTATTTGAGCATCCAAAATGATTGTTTAGCACTTTTAAGTAAGTATGTTTTAAAAGGTTTCATAAATTGTATATGTTTAATTGCACTGAAGGGTTATATGCCTGGCGAAATGGAAATTTCATGGCACAACGGAGATATTTTTTTAGAAAAAAACCGACACAACGCCTTTTTTAAAGTCAATATGCTGTATTTGAGCATCTAAAATGATTGTTTAGCACTATTAAGTAAGTATGTTTTAAAAGGTTTCATAAATTGTATATGTTTACACTGAAGGATTATATATGCCTGGCGAAATGGAAATTTCATGGCGCAACGGAGATAATTTTGGAAAATCGGCACAACGTATGTACTAATATATGAAATTAATTAACACTGGTCAATGTTATTTGAATAAATAAATTTAAAAAAAGGTTAAAAAACCTTAATCGTATATCAAATAATCAAATAGCTGCAATGATGATGTTGTAAAGGATTGTGTGCCGGTGAAATGGTCATTTTGTCTGCGCAACGGAGATTTTTTTTTTGGCGCAACGGAATTTAAAAAGAAAACAATGTTTGTCCTAATTAAGTAGTAATATGAAGAAGTAAATCATTAAAGATATTAACTGAATTACTAAAGTGGTGTAATATTAATTTAAAAATGGAATTAAATACGTTTTTATCGTTATGGCTGACACTGAAAGACAAGTATGGATATTTACAATCTGTTTCATTTTTTTCCCGTTCAATCCGTTATGTTTACGAAAAGTACTGTAATAGCTTTTCTATACATAATTTTCAGAATTTTACTTGAAAAATACGAAAAGTCCGTAATGCATACGCTGTGGACTTTTTAATGTAATCTTAACAATAAATTACCAAATTTCAACAAAAAGCTGCTTAATGGCTTTACTGCTGCACTTTATTTGTTAAAAGCATGACCAGTAGCAAGCAATTTGCTAACCATATTACATTACCTTTTTAGTAATGATTGAAATATTTTATGCATTTTTAAAATTAAAAATAGTAACTATACAAAATATTAATTGTTTGATGAAATTATTAAAATAGTAAAACGACATGCATGTAGAATTTGATGTTCTTTCTATTTCCATTTTAAAACAGTGAAAACACATAAAATAATTAAATTGAACGTTACTTACCAATCAGAAAACCCCGTTAAAATCAAATGCAGCTACTGTTTATTTAGCGAAACAACAGCAATTTGGTGATTTGAAGAATGTTTATCACGGGTGTTAAGTACCGATAATTAAATTACCAATGACACGTGGTTGATGTTTATTAGACACGCGTTTTCACACCATTTAAATAATGTAAGAGGAACGTGTATTGACTTTAAGGTATTAAATATTTTTTATAACTTGTTATTGTCGAAAATATTGCTTTTGAAGCTTATAACCAAACTATGAGAAAACAATGTGTATATATAATGTGAGACGTAATAGAACATTTTGGAGTCTGAATCCGCCACTGATGACGGTCAAATTTTCTATTACAAGTGTTAAAAACATTATTAACAACACCCGTGCCATACACGTGCACGATACGTTGCTAATTGCTAACAATTCTCGCATAATTGATTACCTTAAAAATTTTAAATTGTCAGTATCATAATAATGAAATATTTGGATTGCTTTTGATGAAATATACAATGTATACGCAACAAACAATTATTGAAAAAGTACACAATGATTAATGAAAGATAATAAATTAATAAAATAATATGATATGATAAAACTGTTATGATAATCCCCGTTGCGCCGAAATATTCCATTTTGCCGTAATTTAAATATCTTTTACAATATCCTATTTTCAAAATTTTCTAAAAAAAAGGAAAGTAAATCATTTTTAAAAGACTGTCACTTATTATTCTCAAATTCTTAAGTTATGTTCAAACATAAGATCTACCCGTTATGAAAATCTTCATTTTCCGTTGCGCCGAAATTATGTCCATTTCGCCGTCCATTTAGAATCTGATATATTCAGTCTTCTACTTAATAAAATCAAACTTATACAGTATATGTAAAAAAAATGTATGAATATCAACAATACCAAATAATCAATCGGCGCAACGGAGTTTATGAAAGGTATAACAACAATACAATGAATGTTTATAATAAAAAAAATACTGAACATTGATTCTGTAATATCAACATATGAGTTTATTTAGTATATACTAATGCAAATTCAATTAAAAATTATGTATAGAAAAGCTATTACAGTACTTTTTGTAAAAATAACGAATTGAACGGGAAAAAATGAAACAGATTGTAAAATCCATACTTGTCTTCCAGTGTCAGCCATAACGATAAAAACGTATTTAATTCCATTTTTAAATTAATAAAACAGACTTTTATTACACCACTTCAGTAATTCAGTTAATATCTTTAATGATTTACTTCGTCATATTACTACTTAATTAGGCCATTTTAAATTCTGTTGCGCCAAAAAAAAAAAAAAATCTCCGTTGCGCAGACAAAATGTCCATTTCGCCGGCACACAATCCTTTACAACATCAACATTGCAGCTTATACGATTAAGGTTTTTAAATTTTTTTTATTTATTGATTCAAATAACATTGGTGTTAATTAATTTCATATATTAGTACATACGTTGTGCCGATTTTCCAAAATTATCTCCGTTGCGCCATGAAATTTCCATTTCGCCAGGCATATAACCCTTCAGTGCAATTAAACATATACAATTTATGAAACATTTTAAAACATACTTACTTAATAGTGCTAAACAATCATTTTAGATGCTTAAATATAGCACATTGACTTTAAAAAAAGGCGTTGTGCCGGTTTTTCTAAAAAAAATATCTCCGTTGCGCCCGTTGCGTCCGTTGCGCCAAAAAATCTCCGTTGCGTATTTTAGTGGTACCGAGTTAAGCAGATTCTGTAAAATTCATTAAACAGTTAAAAATATCATTTTATTCAAAATCATAAATTTCCTCTTAGAAATGTAATATTAAATTTAACATTTTACAGTAGATCTACTGTATTGGAAAAGAAATTGAATTGTGAACATTTCTGTCAAAAATCTCAAATAAAAATAATTGGGAGTGAAACGTCTACAGTACTGTGCTGTATCTTTGGGTAGTGAAATGTCTGGCATTCAAACCGGACCTAAGTATATATAAGTGTGTCAGGTTTGACAGTATACTGCACATCTTTCTCTTTTCTAAAGAGACTAAAATATATCAAAAATAACAATACAAGTTTGTGATAACTAAAAACATACTGAAAATATTTTAATGAAACTTGAAAAATAGATACATGGCAGTTACATGATGGATATGATATGCACATCAGTTTAAGCTCATATATAGGGAGTATTATTGAGAGCTGGCCTCCTACTGACACCCTGAGCATTGGTGACCCTGTCCAGATTTCTGATTAAAGTTTTTACGCAGTGAAATTTTGGGAATTTAACCCATACCCATACCCATGGAATTAGGAATTTCAGCAATATTTTGTTAAAAATTGGGAAAAATGCTAGACTGAAAATTTGCAATGACTAAATGAATGCAAACAATCACTGTCTATGAGTAGGATGCCATCTTCTAACATTTAAGCACTATAACAGTGAAGAAGCCCTTATATTTTCAAAGATTTTACAGTTTTTTATTCAGTAACTTTCGATTGGGAATTTTTTTCTGTGGATTGGGAAAATGATATACTATTTTCAAGTGGGAATATGACCCAATATTGGCTATAAAACAAGCTCAAAAAGTCCCGGACAGTAATTGATTGATAATAATTGATAACATTCAAAAGTTAAACTGTATCATGTGAAAAAAAGGCACCCTTTGAATTTAAATAGTTTCCTGTTAAAACTGATAGTAATAAATGTTAACCAAATTGTAATCATAATTACTAACTGAATTTAAGCGGCAATTGATTAATTAATTACAATTAATATAATCAATTTTGGGCAAGGTTTTCAATACATGATGATTTATATATATATGTAGTGTAATCATCATCGGCAATCAATTAGAAAGTTGATTTCGATTAACGATTACCCCAGGTCTGGTGTCTGTATGTGTCTCACAGTGTTATATAGATTATTATAGTGAACTTAAAAATCTTCATGTTAAAAACCAATTTCAACCAAACTTGACAGGATTGAAAATCTGGTTGTCATGGCAACCAAAAGGAATTATAGGAAGAAATTAAAAAAATTTGCTTGTCAAGAACCACAAGGTCTAGAGCATAGATATTTTGCAGAAGGCCTCACCCAAGATTGTTCAAAATATAACCCTTGGGTTAAAATTGGTCCTGTCTGGGGGTCATGTGTTTTCCTTACATGTATATATAGTAAAACTGTTAAAATCTTCTTCAGAAATTTCAGTGCTAAAGCTTAGATATTTAGCACGATTCAAACACACTGTCTTGTAGACCTCTACAAAAATTATTAAAGCTATAGGCCTGGGGTCAAAACTGCCCTGCCCAAGGGGTCATTGGTTTTCTTTGTATACATAGAGTTATTACTTTAAAGTTCCTCTTTTTGAAAACTGCAAGGGTTACTAGATCTTAGATATTTAGCATGAAATTGGTTTTTAATGTCTACCTTAAACCTCTACAAAAAGTGTCCAAACTATACCCCTGGGGTCAAAGTTGGCCCTGGCTTGGGGGTTATATACATTTAATTTTAGTAAATAATTTAAAAACCATTCTTCTAAAACTGTAAAGGTAAGGGCTTAGTTAGAGCTTAGTGTCTAGCCTGAAACATTTTCAAATGGACAATTTTTTTTCATATAATAGCCCTCTGTCAAAATTGACCCAGCCTCAGTGCAAGGGGAGGGGGAGGGAAGGGCATGGGTTTATGTTTTCCTTTCATACATATAGGGATTAATACTTAAAAAATGTTTGTTTAAAACAACAATCATGAGCTATAGCTTAGATATTAAGCATGAAACATTGTCTAGTGGACCTCTACAAATATTGTTCAAATTTTAGTCAAATGGGATTAAAATTTTCTTCACCCTGTGGGTCATGGGTTATCCCTATATAATATAAGTGTCATTCAATAAGTTTTGATAATGTTTTTGTCTTTCATTTTAAAATGATGAAACTTTGTATGTTTGACAAGCTACTAAATGACGTAAATCACGTTCCTGTGCGAGGTATGACATCACATATATAATATATTATGACGTCATTTGAACGTTGCTCAAGCATCATGGCTGCTTTGAACAGGGTGTATATGTAAAGATAGAGTTTTTGAGAGGAAAAATGGGAAAGGAAATCCATAACAGTTATGTGAAGCTTGTGGTTAATCTGCTGTTTCATTTAATACAGATTATAGATGGATAAGGCGATTTGCAGATGGAAAATTTGATGTTTCTGATGACCTCTATAGCGGACAGTCAGTTGAGGTTACAGACAATTTAAGTTCCATGTTGAAAAGTAAGTGACCGAATGAAGATCGGCGATAAACATGCGAGGAATTAGCTGAAAGTTTTGGTATTTCTGTTGGGTCAATTCCTACAATTCTGACACGTCTAACGATATGAAGGCAAACAGTATTTAAACCCCATTGTGGCTATAGATGAGACATGGCTTCGTAGCTATGAACCCAAATTTAAGTCACAGTCCTCCGAATTGGCACACTCCAGGGTCGCTAAGGCCAACCTGAAACAGCTCACAGTTATAGCCTATGATAATGGCGGTGTAATGGCGTCGGATTATGCTCCTCATGGACATACAGTTAACAGAAAGTATTATGAAACATTTTTGAAAGAGAAATTGAGACCAGCTATCAGGAAAAAATGACCAGTGCTCTTAAAGTATGGGGTTCTGTTATTTCATGACAACTCAAATCCGTACCAAGTGACGTCAAAAATCAAGGAATATAACTGGAAAGTGTTGCCTCACCCTCCTTATTTGCCAGACATGAGTCCCTGTGACTATGACCTTTTCCCTAAACTCAAAATGCCACTCAGGGATGTTAGATTAAATGACTTAGAGAAACTTTAAGTTGCTATGGCCACAGAGCTTCAAAGAATCACATACAGTTGCGTACCAATGGGAATTGGTGATCTTCCACACAAATGGAAAGTGGTTGTTAGAATTACAGGGGTAGTTATTTTGAAGGAATATAGATACGGTAAGGCGTGTATCACTTATAGTTTTCTTACAATAAGGCCTTTATCAAAACTTATTGAATGACCTTCGTATGATAAGTATGTTTTAAAAATCTTGTACTGAACAATGAAAGGCAAGAGCTTAGATATTTGGCATGAAACATTGTGTAGTGGACAGCTACAAAATATGCTCAAATTTTAGATAAAAGATAAAAGGTCTAGAAATGAAATAAGATTGAAATCAGATCAAAACATTAAAATATAAGTTGAAAAAAAAATATAGGATATTTTTTCTTGGAGACAGCTCTGTCGTGAAGGAGGTAGTCATGTCGCCAAGGAGATTGAGCTCTATGGTGGTAGTTGTGGTGTTCAGGTGTTACTTCTCTGCAACTACTGGCTAGAATTCAACGAAACTATCAATACCAAGATGAGATGCGCCACTGTTGAATTGATATGGGAACTATCGATACAAAATGGCAATTTGCATCTCATTGGCAGTCCAGATAATACTATTTGACACAGAGTTATGACCTCTGTTATTGCCCTGAATTTTTATCCTGTACAAAGAATATTACTGTTTATCACACACCTATGCAGCTTTTACGACTCCTTAAAAATGGTATTGCACGACTGCATATATTTTGATGTGACATCATTTTCGTTATATAAACATAGCATTAAGATGAGTTAAATGTCAACACAGAATTATGGCCCTTGATTAGATATGCAATATTTTATCTGCCCTTCATTACCAGTTTCTAAAATTATAAATGCAGCCACGAATAACTATTTTGCCATTATTTTCATGTGTTGCATAATGATTCACATTTAGCTGTGTCCTTTCGTTTTAAGTGTACTATTTAGAATATCTTCAACGATAGGATTTATAATTGTTCTTGCAGGCAACTCTGTTGTGTTGAAAAAATTGTCAGTTTTCCTCTGCTTCGGTTTTGAAGCAGCCATGACATATATCCATGTTAATAAATGCTTGCAATTATAATAAAAGGAAATCAAACAATATGTTTTGTCAAGCACCTACACTATAAAGACGTTATTTGACTGAACAGAATCAAAATAGTTTATATTGGCGGGTATTAATGGAAAAAAACAACAAAAAACACAGCCAACTGTAAAGTCAACTGTTTCAAAATGAAACAGCAAATAGGCTTCTAAATTTCCTCACGCATTTGATTTACAGCATGTGTAAATGAACACATCAAATTGGAAATCTTGTGCATAATTTTAGTTGATTTTGAAGCATAAAATAGGTTGATACTTGTTGTCTGGAACTCAAGTACATTTGTATATTTAAAGTAAAAGAAAAAACATATGTTTCTCTTAAACCATGAAGCTAAAGCTTAAATATTTGGCATAAAACATTGTCTAGTGAACTTGTACCAAGCAGAGCTGCATCAGTACTAGGGGTGTAGTACTTAAGTACCAGTACCAGTACTTGGCAAATTATGCAGTACCATTACCAGTACCAGTACTAGATTTTAGCTCGGTACTGCAGTACCAGTACATTTTTTGGTGAAGTAATTAAGTATCAGTACCATTACTTTTATATATTCATCAAAGTTTGAATAAATACAGTGTCAAACAAATAATTGCAAATATTATTCAGCAAAGTAATCATAATTTACTTTAAAGTTAACATAACATTTTTATAACTTTATAGTTTTAAACAATATTTACAACATATATTCATGTCATATCTAATTGTTTAGTTACCAGTCAACTGTATAAATACAATGCAAACATCTTTCATTTAAAACACAACAGTCTTTTGTTGCCTTTCACACCTTCACACCTATGTTCAATTTATACCAAAGTAAATAACAACTTTTTATTTTGCTAACAATATCACTTTTTTACACTTGAAATGGGATTATTTAGAATAGAAGAAATTAGTTAGTGTTTATTTTGCTCTTTTACAAGTAAATACAAAGTAATAAAAGATTTTAATAAGGATATTTTAGGGTAAAGAGTTATTGAGTCTGTTTAACTCAGTTTAATTTTTACTTAAAGTCTTTGGTGCTTTTTTATGATGAATACTATGTTAACATTTGAAGGAATATTGCAGCAAATTATCTATAGATTTGATAACTTACTTTTTCACAAAAATAAAATATAGTTAATGTAATTTACAGCTTTATTTTATGAGAAAAATTGATGCTATTTTTATCAGAACCAAAAGTACTGCCTAGTAATACAGTAGCAGTACCACTTTTTAAGACAGTACTGCAGTACCAGTACCAGTAGTAGCGAAATTTTGTAAGAGTAATTCAGTATCAGTACCAGTACTTGCAAAATCGCTGCAGTACATACTGCAGTACCAGTACCAGAAATGCAGCTCTGGTACCAAGTTCGTTAAAATTATAGCCGTGAATTGGTCTGCCCTTAGAGGTCATGGATTTTCTGATGTATGTAGAAAAACTTCTAAAACACCCAACCCTTGTTTTTCCTTAGAAAACCAGTGACTTCCATAGCAAACATTGGTTTCCACAGCAATTACATGTATTGACTTCTACATTAACCACTAACTTTTATGGCAACCATTGATTTTCCTCTAAGCAACTAGTGACTTCCATTACTTTCTTAAGCAACGAGTGACATTAATAGCAACCATTGACATTCCAAATCAACTAGTGACTTTCATAGTAACAATTGACTTTTCTTAGTGGCAAGTGACTTCTTTGGCAACCACTGACTTATATTAGAAAGAAAAAAATTCCAAAGCAGCCATTGTCATTTCTTAGCAACCAGTAACTTCCTTAGCAATCATTTACTTTGATTGTAAGTTAACCTTTTACTTCCATAGGAATCATTGACTTTCCTAAGGAACTAGTGACTTCCATAGCAAGCACTGACATTCGATAGCAACCAGTGACTTCCATAGTGACCATTTATTTCCACTGTTACCATTGACTTTCCATAGCAACTAGTGACTTCCAGAACAAACATTTATATTCCTTAGCAGCCAGTGACTTCCATAGCTCACATTGACTTTCCAAAGCTGCCAGTGACTTCCATGCATATATCCATAGCAAACATTTACTTCCACTGTTACCATTGATTTTTTATAGCAATCATTTAATTCCACTGCTACCATTGACTTTCCATAACCACTAGTAACTTCCATAATTTATATTCCGTAGCAACCAGTGACTTCGATAGCTCACATTGATTTTCCATATCAGCCAGTGATTTCAATAGCATTCAGTGACTTTCCAAAGCAACCATTGGCTTTCCTTAGCAACCAGTTACTTTTGTAGCCTCAATTGACTTTCGTAGCAACCATTGACTTTCCTTAGTAACTAGTGACTTCCATAGCAAGCATTGACTTTCATTTGCAGCCAGTGACTTTAAGAGCTGACATTGATAGAAACAATATTGATGTATCATTGATATTTTTATGTCGATCAATAATCGATATGCTTTTAAAAAAAATAAATTTGACTTATTGATTAAATGTTTAGAAATTAGGAAAATTCACCCAAAACATTTGTGTCCATGTCTAACATTATCTGTTGCTACATAAATGACATAGTGAAAATATTTCACAGAAATGATGACAAAAAGATGGTCTGGATAAAAATCATGCAATTGACTTTTATAAACAAGTCACACTGAACAGAACATGTTTTCAACTGAAATCATTTAAACAGGTATAAAAGTGAATGACAGACAAATAACAACTGAAAGAAATATTATTATGTTTTAAGTTGTGTTGATTGAAATTGTGAGGTTTCATTGTACAGTATATAAATATTTCTTTATATCACTCAGATAGTTTCAAGTGTCACAGCTAAAATGGCAGCTACATCAAGACCATATAAAGTATGGAGTGCAGATAGAAAGAAGAAGAAATCAGTAATTGCTTCCTCCTTAGAAGAACTTACTAGAAAAGGTTTGTTATTACATTAATTGTTATTTAGCTTACCAGAGCACAAAGTGCTCAAGGTGAGCTTTTGTCATCATAATTTGTATGGCGTCCATCATCCGTCAGTGCGTCCCTCGTCAACTTTTTATACAAACTACTTCTCAGAAACTACTGTGCCAAATTTGATGAAGTTTTCCTGGAATGTTTCTAGCATGAAGCTCTACTAAAATTTTCAAATGGTTCTGCTCAAAAAGAGCATCTCGGTCAGAAGGATTAATCAAAGCACAGAAGGCGCTGAATTTGTTTGGGTCTCAAAATGTCAGAAAGGTGAAGGTTGTAAGATTATAAACCAATTTGTTTTTGTATAGTGCCATCAATGCTTTCCAGCGTTTTAATTGTAGTTAATTGGCTAAAAGACTAATTGCAACACTGATATTCAATCCAATGTTTATTTGACTTAAACAATTTGAAAAAAAAAATGAGTTGCCTTAACTTGGATTTGAACTCCAGACCTCTCGCTTCCTAAGCGAGCGCAAACATCTCGGCCACGGTGAATTTATATGTTAACGGCCTGAAGAAAACATATTATTCTAAATTAGGGTTTGTAACGACGCTAACTGTTATTTAACACTTGTGTAAATAATCATGGCGCTTACTTTAAGCATGTATATATATAAAGAATAAAACAATATTAGAAATCTTCGACCATTCGGGAATTATTCTGCTTGAAAATTAATGCGCCTGTTATTTGACCATCTTTACGCAGTGATCTCCCCTGAATTTTTCGGCGTTAGTGTACATATAAAGGGAAGTAACCACTTCAAAAAAGCGGACTACTTTTGGCATTTGCAATTAACAGCATTAGAGTCTGAAATTTCGCTACCATTATTTGTTTTGTCTGACGACCCAAACAAATAAAAACAGATTTTTAAAATGAAATCTTTAAAATCTTCTTTTCTGAAAGTGCAAGGCCTAGAGCTTAGATATTTTTTGTGTGTAGGATCATCTCATGAAACTCTACAAAAATTGTTCAAGTTATAGCCTGGGGGTCAATAAGTTCTAATTGGCCATGCCCCAGGAGGGTCATTGATTTTTAGCTCACCTGTCACAAAGTGACATGGTGAGCTTTTGTGATGGCTTTTCGTCCGTCTTCCGTCCGTAAACTTTTACTTTAAACAACATCTCCTCATAAACCGCTAAGCCAATTTCATTCGAACTCCACAGGAATGTTCCTTAGGTAGTCAACTTTAAAAATTGTTCAAAGAATTTAATTCCAACCAGAACTCTGGTTGCCAAGAAAAAACTTAAATCTTCTTTCAGAAAAGCGTAAGAGCTAGAGGTTAAATATTTGGCATGAAACATTGTCTAGTCAGTGTCTACCAAGTTTGTTCAAATAAATGCCCTTGGGTCAAAATTGGCCCCACCCCGGGGGGTCATTGATTTTTCTTATTCGTATATAGTAAAAACTTAGTAAGCCCCAGATATTAAGCATGAAACATCTTCTAGTGGGTGTCTACCAAGTTTGTTCAAATAAAAGCCCTGGGGTGAAAATTGGCCAAGCCCCAGGTGGTCATTGTTTTTCCCTTTATGTATATAGTAAAAACTTTAAAAAATCTTTTTCTAAAAAACCCTAAGAGCTAGAGCTAAGATATTTAGCATGAAACATCTTCTAATGGGTGTCTACCATTTTTGTTCAAATAATGGCCCTGGGGTCAAAATTGCCCCGCCCCGGGGATCATTGATTTTCCTTATATGTATATAGTAAAAACTGAAAAAATCTTTTTTTAAAAAGCCCAAATAGCTTTAGATATTAAGCTTGAAAAATCTTCTAGTGGGTGTCTACCAAGTTTGTTTAAATAAAAGCCCTGGGGTCAAAATTGGCCCCGCCCCTTGGATCCTTGATTTTCCTTGTATGTATATAGTAAAAACTTAAAAAATCTTCTTTTAACAAACCAAAGAGCTAGAGTTTAGATATTAAGCATGAACTATTTTCTAGTGAGTGTCTACCAAGTTTGTTCAAATAAAAGCCCTGGGGACAAAATTGGCCCCGCCCTGAGAATTTCAGCGTATATTGTTATGTACCTGGTTGCCAATCAGTCTGTCTGTCCATCCATCAATCTGTCCATCCATTGGTCTGTTAGCAGGTTTTCTTAGTGTACTGTCTGTATTTTTTAACCGGTGGAAGGTAATTAAAACTACTTTGCAGAAATGTTAACCATAATGAGATTGTGTTAAAATCGCAGGTTTGACCTTTCTGAGGTTAAGGTCACACTTTGTCTGCACTGTATCTTTTGAACCAATAGAAAGAAATTAAAACTTTTTGGCAGAAATATTCCTTTTATTCAGACGGTGTGCAGAACACAAGTTTGGACTTCTACGATCAAAGTTGGCCCCGCCCTGGGAATAAATTGATTTTTATAAACTTATATAGTCTTATATAGTCTGTATCTTTTGAACCGGTGGAAGGAAATTGAAACTACTTGGCAGAAATGTTGACCATAATTGGATGAAGTTCAGAGCCCAGGTTTGAACTTTCTCAGGTCAAGGTCATATTTAGTCATTTTGTATCAATATCAAAATTTTGTGTCCATTCTGTATCTTTTGAACCCATAGAAAGGAATCAAAACTTTTTGGCAGGAATATTACTTATATTGAGATGGTGTGCAGAACACAAGTTTGGACTTCCTAAGATCAAAATTAGCCCCACCCTGGGGATTAATTGATTTTGTAGACTTATCTGTATCTTTTGAACCGGTGGAAAGAAATTGAAACTACTTTGCAGAAATGTTAACCATAATGTGACCATGTGCAGAGCACATGTTTGACTTTCTTCAGGTCAAGGTCAAGGTTACACTTAGTCATTTTGTATCAATTTCAAAAATTTATGTCCACTCTATTTCTTTTAAACTGATATTTAGTATTGAATTAAATCTATTTGGCAGAAATATTTATATTACTGAGATGTGCAGAGGGTAGTTATGGACTACCTCATAGAGCATAACATGAAATCTACTGGTTGGAATTTTATACAAGTTTGTACAATCGTCAAGTATATTAAAAGGAAGCACAGTGCACAGGAATCATAATTCTTTCTGGACTCATTTTAGAGTTATTGCCCTTTGTTACTTTTTACTTGTCTAGTGCATCACTTGAAAATCAATGGTTGGAATTCAATGCAACTTCATACAATGGTCAAGCGCAGTTAAATGAAGTGCAGTGCTCAAGAATAATGACTCTATTTGGACTAATTACATAGTTATTGCCCTTTGCTACTTTTTTTGTCAAAAACTAATAGATGGAAATCATTGAAACTTCATACAATGGTCAAGCGCAGTGAGATGAAGTGCAATGCACTAGAACCATAACTCTATTTGGACTAATTACATAGTTATTGCCCTTTGTTACTTTTTCTTGTCCAGTGCATAACTTTAAAACTAGTTGTTGGAATTCAATACAACTTCATACAGTGGTCAAGGGCAATGGAGGAATTGCAGTGTACAATAACCATAACTCCATCTTCAGTATTTGCAGAGCTATTGCCCTTTGTTCCTTTTCCTTGTCCGGTGCATAACTTAAGAACTAATGTTTGGAATTCATTACAACTTCATACAATGGTCAAGCGCAATGAGAGGAAGCGCAGTGCTCAAGAACCGTAACTCTTTCTGGACTTATTACAGAGGAATTCAATAAAACTTCATCAGTGGCCAACCACAGTGAAAGGAAATGCAATGTACAAGAACCACAACTATCTTTAATAATAAATTGCCCACAACCATAACACTATTTCAATTCTTTTACAAAGTATTCTGTATTTAAGTTATTTCCTCATTTCCGAAGCAGTCTTGCGGGGGTATTAATCACATTTAGTGATAGCTCAAGTTGAAAGAAAAACATGTTGCAGACAAATGTAATAAATGGGTATCCTCTCTGTTTAAAGATTATTTTTAGCTCGACTATTCGATAAGAATAAGTAGAGCTATTGCAGTCACCCGAGCGTCGGCGTCAGCGTCTGCGTCGGCGTAACCACTTATGTTAAAGTTTTTGTAATAGTTCAAATATTTTCAAAGTTCATTGACATATGACTTGGAAACTTTGCACACTTGTTCACCATCATGACCTCAACCTGTAGACAGGAGGAGGTAACTCTATCAAGCATTTTGACAGAATTATGCCCCTTTTACGACTTAGAATTTATGTTAAAGTTTTTGTAATAGTTCAAATATTTTCAAAGTCCATTGACATATGGCTTTGAAACTTTGCACACTTGTTCACCATCATGACCTCAACCTGTAGACAGGAGGCGGTAACTCTATCAAGCATTTTGACAGAATTATGCCCCTTTTTCGATTTAGAATTTATGTTAAAGTTTTTGTAATAGTTCAAATATTTTCAAAGTCCATTGACATATGGCTTTGAAACTTTGCACACTTGTTCACCATCATGACCTCAACCTGTAGACAGGAGGAGATAACTCTATCAAGCATTTTGACAGAATTATGCCCCTTTTTCGACTTTTTTATGTTAAAGTTTTTGTAATACCTCAAATATTTTCAAAGTCCATTGACATATGGCTTTGAAACTTTGCACACTTGTTCACCATCATGACCCCAACCTGTAAACAGGAGGAGGTAACTGTATCAAGCATTTTTTTTTACTATCAAGCACTAAGAATAGTCGAGCGTTGCTGTCCTACCGACAGCTCTTGTTGATAATTTTAAATTCTATTTTCTTAAAACAACTTTGCTTTCGGGCATATATTGCCATGTCATCTCAAAAAGTATTTGTGGTATCAACTTGAAACTTCATAGGTGGATAGATCTTATTGAGGAGGAATGTTATGCACAAGAATGATAACTCTACCTTTTATTATTTTTGAGTTATTGCCCTTTGTTATTTTTAGCTCGACTATACGAAGTATATGGAGAGCTGTCCTACTCGCCCCGGCGTCGGTGGTGGCGTCCGCGTCCAGATTTCAGATTAAAGTTTTGGTGCAGTAAAATTTTTTTCACTATAACTTTGTCATTTCTTAAGGTATCAACTTCAAACTTCAAATATATGTTCCTTATCATCAACCACATCTTATGTGACAAGGTTCATAACTCTAGCACCAATATTTTCAGATTTATCTCCCCTTGAACTTAGAATTTTCCTTAAAAAATACTATTTTTTACTGTTAGGGTAAATCCCGGTAAATACGGACAATTCGGTAAATACGGACGCGAGCAACATAAATATCATTATCACCAGCGCTTGACAAACTGTAATGTCTATTAATGACGATGTCGCTTCTTTTAATATTCGTGTTCGAATATATTTAACAGTGATGATGTCATAAGGTATGTATGACGTCATTTCCTTTCTTTTAAACCAACCATCTACGCTTCCAGGCTATTTTTTTCAACATTTAAATCGAAGTTATACCAGTCACCTTGGTTTTGAGGTCTCAGATTTAAATTTATTGTATAGCCTTCTCTTTAAATTTGATAGATTTTTCTTAAATTACATTTATTTTTTTGAAAAATGTACTTGCACAAGACATTTTAAGATTAACTAAATAGATATTTGCAAAAAATAAATCGTCCGTATTTTTCCTACGACTTTTTCTTCAGTACTGAAAATACGGACAACCTGATCGAAGAGCAATTACGAGATTCAAATAAAAAAAATAAAGGCATTTTCTCAATTTTCAATGCATAGAACTGACAATGTTTTATAACAATAAACAACTACTCTTAATCTATCTTATAATCATTGCACACGCGCTGAATTTCAAACCTGATCCTTAATATGGGCTATAATTACAAGGCCACTTCCTCAAGGCGACTTCATCATGCTAAATTTATACCATTTTAATCTGTTTCTAATTTACCTATTATTCAAACATATCTTAATCAAACCACTTATATCTTGGTCTGTCAAAAGGACATATTTATTTTCCTTTGCTCTTCACTCTTTGACAATTTTCATTATAACTATAATTATATTATTTCATCATCCCAACCATTCCTTCTTTTTCAGGATGCCTAAAAAGTATACTTATAAAAATAGGGGGAAAACTATGAAATATGAACAAACGTCCCTAGAAAACGCCGTTCGAGCTGTTGAAGCCGGGATGTCGGTACGAAATGCGGCAAAACAGTTTAATGTGCCGAGGTCAACCATCGGTGACCGCAAGTCCGGAAAGCATGGTCTGAACACAATTCATGGCAGACCACCAGCATTACCTGCTACTGTAGAAGCAAAAATTGTAGGTAGCATAAAGGCAGCTGCTAAACTTAGAGTTGGCCTTAGCCGTAAACAAATCTTGAGAAGAACACATGTGTTGTGCGACCGGCTTAAGATTAAGTCCAGTTATAATGATTTCAAAGCTGGAAAAGCATGGTTCGAAGGTTTAAAGCGCCGATTCCCGGACCTTGTTTTGAGAAAGCCCGAAAAATTGTCTTCTGTAAGGGCACGCATGTTAAATCCAGAAGTGCTTGGAAAGTACTTTGATACACTAGAGTCAGTTGTTGCTGCAAATAATCTGCTGGATAAGTCGCAATACATCTGGAATTGCGATGAATCCGGCTTTAATATGGAGCATAATCCAGTCAAGATTTACGCTGAAAAAGGAGAGAAATCAGTTGTGAGCAGGACCAGTAACAAGTCATCAAATATTACGTTGATGGCTTGCGTTAACGGTGCAGGTGATCGCATGCCTCCCATGTTTATTACCAAAGGTAAAACCAAACGGTCTTTACTCGGATTCAATACCCTTGGAGCGCCTGATAATTCTGTATGGACGTTTCAACAGAATGGATGGATAACAGATGACATTGCTGAAGAGTGGTTTGACACAGTTTTTCTGAAACACTGTGGTCCTGATCGCCCGCAGCTTCTCATAATGGATGGCCATGGGTCGCATGAGAGTTTGGCTATAATAGAGCGGGCTATTGAAGAGAATATTGTCCTCCTGAGTTTACCACCCCATTGTACACATTTTCTCCAACCCTTAGACCGCACAGTCTTTGGGCCGTTGAAAAAGGCATACAATGATGCATGTTCTTCTTTTTTGCAGGAAAATGTTCTACATGTAGTTGACAAATGGACATTTCCTGCTCTATTCTCACTTGCTTGGGAGAAAGCTGTGTCATCAACGAATGTACAAAATGGTTTTAGAGCCTGTGGTATTGTACCTCTCAATAGACGCGCAGTGCCAACAAGGGCTTTCTGTCCAAGTAAGCTTACTGATCAACCCGTCACTCGACCTGTTTCAGCTTCAGCAAATGTCTCCTCTGAAGACGTTGTAAGTCCGCCCGAGCCTGTATTAGCATCACAAAATATGCCCGTTAAACAAGTTGTTAGTTCGCTTAAGTCTGTTATAGTTTCGGAAAATATATCTTATGTACCAGTTGTCCCTCCACCAGAGCCTGTTTTAGCACTAGGCAATATTTCCATAGAGGAAGTGAGTATGCCGGCTCCGATCAATGAATCCCTCGAAGAAGTCACAATGCCTTTTACAAGTGTCTCATTCGATGGTGACAATCTGTCTTCTTCTGACAGCTCACTTGCTCCAATTTTAGATATAAGTGAACCTGGTCAGTTAATGAGTCTACTTGCTACCGGCGATGCCATTGTCATGGATATTATTCCTGAGGAAGAGGAAATTTCTGTTAACAGCAGCATCGATGCACTTTTTCTACCACCACAAATTGAAAAACGTTCAGAGTCTGTAGAAAGGCGTCGCTCTAAGCCGACAAGTCATAAATTGCTTACCAGCATAGAGGTTTTGGAGCAGAAACGGGCATTGATAGAGAAAAAATGTCAAAAAGAAAATAAAAAGGCAAAAAGGGGCCGTGCTCTGAAAAAAAAATACAAAAACTGAAAAATAACTGACATTTCCATACAGTTTAATCCTGGATGAATCATAAACAGATTGATAATGAAAAAAATCTTCCAAAGAGGTTGTTTTATTATTTTATAACCATACTCTTGTAGTACACATGTTTAAACTTTTACCCTGCGA
The DNA here is from genome assembly GCF_026571515.1 of Ruditapes philippinarum. Classification (NCBI taxonomy): domain Eukaryota; kingdom Metazoa; phylum Mollusca; class Bivalvia; order Venerida; family Veneridae; genus Ruditapes; species Ruditapes philippinarum. The sequence goes on from NW_026854292.1 coordinate 166,952, forward strand.
GTGTTTTTGTACAAATAATTAAATTATTTGTGTATTTGATATTTAAGTCTAACAGGCATATATGAATTACTTTGCCTATAGTAATAGTTGTATTTAACGGACAAATTAATGGGACTTTATACTATAGATGTTAATATTTGAGTAAATAATACTTTAGTAAATGCACACAATTTTTATGTTCTAACAATTTTTTTTATTGTCAATGAAATTATATATCTCGTGAATAAATGTTGATGTGTTCTTATTTCTATTTCCTATTTTTTTTTAAAAACGACCAATGTGTCCGTATTTTCCCTATGGCTAAGTACTATGTCCGTATTTTACGTACCACCTGTCCGCATTTTCAGTACCGTGTCCTTATTTACCAATTTCTACTCGGAGCATAAAAAATATTAATACCGCAACGTTTTGGTCCAGAAACGTATTGGTTCAAATGAAAATGACCGAGGAATATGTATTTACAAATAGTAACATCAACGAATAACAGATAACGTTACTCTTCTGCCTATCAGAAAGCTTCTAAAGAATGTCATTCAAAATCTGTCCGTATTTACCGGGATTTACCCTACTTCTTTATTTCTTAAGGGATCAATTTCATACTTCAAATATATGTACCTTATCATCATCCACATCTTATGCGACAAGGTTCATAACTCAAGCACCAATATCGCAAGAATTATCTCCCCATAAACTTTTACTAGAAAAATGTTATTTTTTATTATGAATTTTTTAGTTTCAAGGTATCTACCTCAAACTTCAAATACTTATTCCTTATCATCAGTTTCATTTTATGTGACAATGTTCATAACTCTTGAAGCAATATTTACAGATTTATCTCTCTTTGAACTTAGGATTTTCTTTACGAAATATTGTAACTTCTTTACTTTTTAAGGTATCTACTTCAAACTTCAAATATATATTTGTTATCATTACACACATGTTGTGTGACAAGGTTTATAACTCTAGCGAGACTATTTCTAGAATAATTCCCCTTGATCTTGGAATTTATGTTAACATTGTTATTTTTTTACTATAACTTAAAACATGATTATACATAATTGATTTTTCTTTCATAGTTTTGTCTTCCTTACTGCGTCCAGTATTTTATATGACGAGCTTTGCTATCTCCTGTGACAGCTCTTGTTAACCAGGTTTTCAACGAAAACCGGGTTATTGTAATGCCGAAGTCGACAGGCGGGCGGGCGGGCGGTCAGGGGTCAACTTTTGGTTTCTGCTCAATAACTTGAGTTTGCTTTGGCCTATTGCCACCAAACTTGGTGTGTAGGTACTTATATATTAAGAGGCAGCTTGAAATTGCTAGCCAGGTGTTTGTGATCCTATTTTGAAAAAATATTTGTTGCCTTGGCAACAAATAGGCTAAAACATGGCAAATATAACAATATTTGTGATCAGTCAAAAAGAGCTGAAAATTTTTATGAAATTGCATCTTTAATTCAAGAGTTATCTCCTTTTTAAGAATTTTGCTTTTAAAAATGTTATATTTTGGTAACGGTGATGTTCAAATATTAACTTAAGAGTGTCCTTCAGTCCATCTGTCTGTCTGTTCATAAAAACTGTTTCCTGTGATCACTTTTAAAGAACTTTTCCAACAAATTTACTTAAGGATGTTTTCCGGAGTTTTCATATAGACATATAGGCAAAATAAAAACTGTTTAATAGAATTTCTTTAAACTTGGCATGTTGTTAGAATATGATAACACAAACATTTTAAACGAAAAAAAAAATGGGGTCACCGTTCTCATTTTCGAGTTATCTGCCCTTGAATTGGACTTTTTCTTTAAATTCAAGGGCAGATAATTTACAATGAAAGGAAACAATACAATTTTTTTTCTTATTTTCATGAAGCTTACCTTCGTTTTAGTCGATATGCAAAATTTCTTCTTTTAACCTGTGCATTTTTTTCTTTAAAAAAATGGCCTATTTTTTTTAAATTTAAAGTATCTTTATTTTCATGAAAAAAATTAACAGAAATGATGTAAGGAATTGCATGTTATTATGTATCATACTCAACAGTAAAAAGAAAAACATAATTTAGAAGTAAAAACAAGAATTCATTTAAGTATGTATAAGTTATCTGCCCTTGAATGACCTCAAATAAGTAGAAAATTCTGATTTAGGGGCAGATAACACAAAAACGAGAACGGTGACCCCAAATTTTTTTCCGCTTAAAATGTTTCTATTATCATATTCTAACAACATGCCAAGTTTAAAGAAATTCTATTGAACAGTCTTAATTTTGCCTATATGTCTATATGAAAACTCCCGAAAACGTCCTTAAAATAGAGAAAAATTGAAACATTAGTGAATGGCCAATGGCCCTTCAGAATGTTGATGGGGTTCTAACCGGTAGGGGACTTATGGATTGCTTGCAATACTATGATAATTGCTTGTTCATAATGAAATGCTCTTCAAAGTGGCGGACGATTGTAAACAGTCAGTTCATTATATGTAAAATGTAAAACTGTTCCTTATGCAAGGAACTAATTCGCTATATGCTTACAAGGAACTCCGCATATATTAGGAACAGATTTTGAATGTCCCAATGAGTTCGTTATAAGCGGAGTTTTCTGTACAAGTATTTGAAAAACAGACTTACGTTATGATAATTGTTGATAGGTAAGGAAAAGCTTGATGTAGAGGGCAGTAAGAAAGTAAAGATTGTGTTTGAAGGGGATGGCACAGAAGTTGATGAGGAAGAGTACTTCCAGTTTCTTCCGTTTAACACCACTCTAATGCTGCTTCAACCGGGGGAATGTTGGAAGGATAAATGTGAAGGTATATTTTAATTATTATGTCAAAAAACTTTCTAAACTCAATTTATGTTTCATCATAGTAGAATACTGTTGTTTAGTAGGTTATTGATTAATACTGTGAAAAGTAACTTACTTAAAACTATATCAAACTTAAAATGAATTTTTATCTGCGGCATGGTGGCACCTGTGTGTGTGTGTGGGGGGGGGGGGGGGGGGGCATGTGCGTGTTATATTGTGAACTTAAAAAAAACAACTTTAAATCCAATTTCAACTAGTTTTCCAGGTTTGTTCTGTGGCTGAAGGGCTTCCAAAGTTGTTCAAAGATTTGATTCCATGATTAAATAAGAAATCTGGTTGCCATGCATGGCAACCAAAATGAATAATAGGAAGGAACTTAAAAAGTCTACTTCTCTCGAACCACAAGGCACAAGACATTGTCTTGTGAACCTCTACCAGGATTGTTCTAACTATAGCCCTGGGTTTAAACTTACCTATGCCTCGGGGTCATGTGTTTTCCCTATGATTGTAACAATTGTATATAGTTAAAATTAAGAAAATCTTCTTCAAAACTACAAGGGCAAAGCTAAGATATTTGGCATGAGACACTATCTAGTGAACCTCTACCAATATTGTTCAAATTATAGCCCAAGTCTGTTGACTTTTTCAAGATTGTCAACTATACCTTTATCAAAATTGTTCAAATTATAGCCCTGGGGTTAAAATTTCCACTGGGGGGGGGGGGATGGGGTCTCCATATATTTAAAAATCGTCTCCAAATCTACAATTGCTAGAGCTTTGATATTTGGCATAAAACATTGTCTCATGGACCTCTTTCAAGATTGTTCAAATTATAGTCCTAGTGTTAAATTTGCCCAACATCTGGAGGTCATATGAGTTTTATTATGAAACTGGTCTATAACTATAATGAGAAGATGTGCAGAATGTAGGTTTGCCAATGATCAGGTCAACTTTTTGTTTCATTTTCAAAAGTGTCTGCCCTGAATCTTTTGAACCAATAGAAAGAAATTAAAAAAATTTGGCAGAAATATTACTTATAATGAGACAATGTGCAAAACACAGATTTGGGCTTCCTGAGATAAAAATTGGCCCACATTTGAGACTTATTGTGTGAAACTATGACCCCTATAACTAAGATAATTATTTGGTATGTAACATGTCTTTGTTGACCACAAAATAACTGGTATTAACCATGCCCCTTGGGACAATATTGGCCTTGCAAAGGGGGCCACTTAGTTTATATTGCTTTGTATTGGAAAACTCATTTAAGTCTTATTTTGGTGAAACTTAGTAACAATTAATTTGACATGGGACATTGCCTTGTTGGCCTATGCAAAACTGATATAATCCATCCCCTCTGGGTAAATATTGGTCCCGTTCCACCCTTGGGTCACTTAGTTGATATACATGTAGTCTTGTATAAGAAGACAGTCATTTCGGTCTTATTTTGTGACACTTGTAACAAATTTCTTAGAGCTGAGATATTTAGCAATTGTAGCTTTACCTTGTGAACCTTCTGTGAAACTGATATTTAATCATGGCCCTGGGTCAATATTGGCTTGCCAAGGGTCACTTGATTTATATGAACTTATATTGGAAAACAGTTCAGTTTTGTTGTGTGAAACTACAAAACCCAGAGCTGAGATATCTATATTAATCATGACACTTCAGTCAAAATGGATTTGCCCTAGGGCCAGTCACTTGCCTTATGTGGAAAGCATATCTCTTTATTACAACCCCAGCATCTGCGATGCATTGGCATATTGCGATTTACCTGTGTGTGTGTGTCCCATAATTCTAATTTTAAGTTTTTGCGTGCAAGCTGGTATCTCCATAACTACTGAAAGGAAAGGATTAAAACTTCACAAATGTGTTATCTGTGATTATCAAACATGATTGGCACAAGTCCCATAACTCTGATTTGCTTTTTTGCATAATTATGCCCCTTTTTCGACTAAGAAATTCTTGGTTAAGTTTTTGCATGCAAGCTGGTATCTCCATAACTACTGAAGGGAATGGACTGAAACTTCACACACTTGTTCTCTGTGATTATCAAACATGATTGGCATAAGTCCCGTAATTCTAATTTGCTTTTTTGCATAATTATGCCCCTTTTTCGACTTAGAAATTCTTGGTTAAGTTTTTGCGTGCAAGCTGGTATCTCCATAACTACTGAAGGGAAAGGATTAAAACTTCACACACGTGTTCTCTGTGATTATCAAACATGATTGGCACAAGTCCCGTAACTCTGATTTGCTTTTTTGCATAATTATGCCCCTTTTTCGACTTAGAAGTTCTTGGTTAAGTTTTTGTGTGTAAGCTGGTATCAGCATAACTACTAAAGGGAATGGATTTAAACTTCACACACTTGTTCTCTATCATTATCTAACATGATTGGCACAAGTCCCATAACTCTGATTTGTTGTTTTTGCATAATTATGGACCTTTTTTGGCTTGTAAAGTTTTTGCTTGTAAGCTGTTATCTCCATAACTACTGAAGGGTTTGTGCCTTTTTTGGAACAATTTTATGCATTCATAATAATAAAGCAGTGATTAACTTTATAAAACATCTTAATAACATGTTTACAAGCCTTTGTACCTTTTCAGACAATTGTTATGTATTCATATAGGTAAGCATTTTTATACTCAATAAAACACACTTGTGACGACTTTTTGAATAGTCGAGCGTTACTGTCCTCCAACAGTTCTTGTTTTCATGTCCACTCTATAACTTATTGACAATTCAAAGGTTTTAAAATTACTTGGCACAAATGATCATCACCATGACACAATCTACAGAGTTCAACATCCAGGTTGCTACCCTAAGGTCAAGGTTATATGTTGTCCATAACTTTTTGATATATTTAGTATTTTTAGAGTTATTGCCCTTGACTTAGTAAAAATTTCCAATTTTCAACTTGTGTCGCACGAAATAACTCAAAAATAATTGACCTAGAGTCATGAAACCTTACAGGAATGTTGATCAGCTTGTGTAGTTGTTCACCTGTGTATTTTGTGTGGATAAATTAGTATTTTTAGAGTTATTGCCCTTGACTTAGTAAAAATTTCCAATTTTCAACTTGTGTTGCACGTAACTCAAAAAGTATTTGACCAAGAGTCATGAAACCTTACAGGAATGTTGGTCAGAATGTGATGCTGTGCACCTAGGGTTTTGCTTGCGGATTTATTCTGTTTTGTCAGAGTTATAGCCCTTTACTAAGTAAAAATTTGCTATTTTCACTTTGTGTTGCTCATGGCTCAAAAAGTATTTGACCTATTTTAGGTCATGAAACTTTACAGGAATGTTGATCAGCATGTATAGTTGTGCACCTGGGTATTTTAATGTGAATGTAGTATTTGTAGAGTTATTCCCCTTGATTTAGTAAAAATTTGCATTTTTGTGGGAAAAAAAAGACTTTCTGGCATATATTGCTCCGCCTAGCGGTGCTCTTGTTTTTTTCATGTTCTTAGTTTAATAATTAAGTTGCATATTTTTATGAAAAACCTAATGCATAAATTCACAAAGTAATGCCATGTCTGAAATTCTGAATTGTTTGTCTTTTGCGTCAAAGATTGAAAGGTCTGGTCGAAACAAAATGAATTGGATAACAAGTAATATTGAGTATTTTTGTCATACCCTTGTTCCCTGTCCAATTTTGTTTCCCGTCATTAGAATACAGACTGGCTCATTGACATGCTATTGATTAGGTAAATAAAATTAGATAATGATAAAAAGAATATGATATTCAAACATGGCACTATCACTTCAGTTGTACGTTTATTTTAATTCCTTAGACCTCAGTGACATGTTGTACATCAGAAAAGCTATTTGTTTTAGAAAATTTGAAACAGTGTGATTTTATTAAAACAAAATAAATCTCAAAAGTAAGACTAAAATTTTCCCCATTGCTGAATAGATGAATGCATATCTATAAGACGCAGCATGCACATGGTTTCTAATGGTGATTTTAAAGCGTAAATGTTTTTATTAGTTCACCTGAGCTAGCTCAGGGTGAGCTTTTATGATCGTTGAATGTCCGTCGTCCATCCATATTTGTTTGTTAACTGTTGACTCTAGTGGTCACATTTTTTGACTCAATTGTCATCACACTTGTAAAGAGTGCTTGTCTAGTTAATTGCTCAAATGAGTTGAACATGGGTCATCTAGGATGAAAAACTAGGTCACAGGAGCTAAAAATAGAAAAATCTTGTTTACTCTCTAGTGGCTACTGTTGTCATCCAAATATCCTGGAAATTTGTTTGCAAGTTTGTTTTGATGATTTCTAGGCCAAGTTCAAATATGGGTCACCTTGGGTCAAGAACTTATATGGAAAAACCCTGTTAATACTCTAGTCGTCACATTTTCGACTCAGTTGTCATCAAACTTGGTCAGAATGCTTGTCTAAGTAATTGCTCGGATGAGTTCCATGGGTCAGGTGAGCGATCTAGGGCCATCTTCAGAAATTATGCTTATTTGAAAATATAGCATATAAGAAAATTAACTGTAACTGTTTTTTCACAGTTTAATACACTTGTATAATACAGTACTAAATTTTTATGAAGTAAGAATAATTTCATTTTAAATCAATTATTATACTATGGCCTTTGTATGTGAACATTAGAAGCATCAGATCTACACATTGTCTGTTATAGTGAAATATTACCTTGACCCCTAAATTCACTAAACACTACTGCATTATTGTGTTGAAACAAAAAACCAATCTACTTCTCTTCTATTTAGTGTTATGTTAATACAGTGGCATAGCATTTTTTCACAAATGCAATCTTGTTGTGGGTAATCAATGTGCCTTTATGTTTGGCTTTTAGCATTGCCTAGAAGAAATCTTTAAAAGTTAATGCAACTGGTCTAACCATTACTGAAGTTTGTCTTGTAATTCTGTGATTCACGGATGAATGGTAATATGTGGTGATATCGTATAAGATTTGCAATCAAGACTGAATTATTTAAGCAAATATTGTAACAAATATGGGTTAAAGGTAAACACTGCTAAAACCAAAGTTGTTCTTTTTTGAATATGAGGGCCGGAAAAAAAAATGAACATTTCATTTATAATGATGAACGGTTGGAAATTATGGATGACTTCAATTATTAGGGAATAACATTGAATTACACTGGTACTTTCATTTTAAATGTAAAATATCTTAACGGCAAAGCACTCAGGATGATGCACCCATTGTTAAAATGATATCAAAAGATGTAACATACGTCCAGATATTTCTCTGCAACTTTTTGATGCATTCGTTTTATCAATATTGAATTATGGTTGTCCTATTTGAGGGTTTTCTAAATCAATTGAATTGGAACGCATTCATCTCCAGTTTTGCAGAACAATTCTTGGTGAAAAACAATCGACAAGTAATGCAGCTATATATGCAGAATTAGGTCGTTTATGATCCTTTTATATGTATTTGGTTTTGTTCATATAATTATGTCTCCCATCCTAGTACCATCCCTAGTTGTGCATATTACTGGCACGTTTTGCTTCAATGCACAAAATGGCCGTCAGACCTAAAAATAGAGAAATCTTGTCCGGCCTTCACAGGTCAAGCTACTTGTGGGATTTCAACCAAACTTCACAGGAGTGATCAGTACCATCTGTAGTTGTGCATATCGCCAACATGTCCTTTGCTGCACAAAATGCCTTCCAGAGCTAAAAATAGAGAAATCTTGTTCGGCTTTCACAGGTCAAACTACTGTTGGGATTTCCACCATTTAACTTCACTGGAGTGATCAGTACTATCCTTAGTTGTGCATATCGCCAGCACGTTCCACTTCGCTGCACAAAATGGCCGCAAGAAATATAATAAATAGTAATATCTTGTCTGGCTTACACAGATAGAACTGCTGGTTAGAATTCTTTGAAACTTCACAGGAGTGAAAAGTACCAGCCTTTGTTGTGCATAGCGCTAGTATGTTCTGCTTTGCTGCACTAAATGGCCGCCAGAGCTATAAATAGAAATATCTTGTCCAGCTTTCACAGAAAGAACAGCTGGTTAGATTTCTTTGAAACTTCACAGGAGTACACAGTACCATCCCTAGTTGTGCATATTGCTGGCATGTTCCGCTTCGCTGCACAAAAATGGCTAAGAATAGAAAAATCCTGTCTGGCTATCAAAGGTCAAACTGCTGGCTTGATTTTCCCTCAAAATTCACAGGAGTTCAGTACCATGCTTGTAGTTTTGCATATCACAGCATGTACCGCTTTGCTGCACAAAATGGCCGTCAGAGCTATAAAAGGAACAATCTTGTTTGGCTTCCACAGGTCAAGCTACTGGTGGGATTTCAATGAACTTCACATGAGTGACCATACATTGTTTTGGGAGACATATGTTTTTGTGACAAAAACCCTTCTAGTTAAATACTGGGTTAAGGTTATCAATGTGGATAATTATGTCTCCCAAAATCTTTGGGAGACATTATTGCTTTTGCCTTCGCTGTCCATCCGTCCGTTGGTTGTCCATCCATCTTCATTAAGCTTGTTTGCCCTTCACAGGTCAAATTACTGGTCGGATTTCAACCAAACTTTACAGGAGTGACCATACATAGTTTTGAGAGACATATGTTTTTGTGACAGAAACCCTTCTAGTTTTAGTTTGCTTGCGTTGGAAGCTAAAAAAAATGGTAGGCTTACTGAAACACTCTAGAATCTGATCCTGGAAACCAACCAGTATTAAGCAATGAGTGTAAAGTTTCTTGCTCATTGAAACAACGGCTTGCCCCTAATGTGTGCATGTGTGTGTGTGTGTGCATGTGTGTCTGTGTTATAATTTATCTCATGAGTGAACTTACGAAAATTTCTTGCTAAAAAAATCTTCTTTTCTGAAGGTACAAGGCTTATAGCTTTGATATTTGGTATATAAAATCTTATAATACTGCATGTTTGTAACATCATTTTTCATTGGATAATCATGACGTTTATATTATTAGTTATAAATATACGGCCATATAACCTGTCAGAAATATTAATAACCAATTTATAATACAGCAAGCATCATTTTAGAGGAATAAAGCGAGATAAAAATTCGCCCCGCCCCGGGGGTTATTGATTTTCCTTATATGTCTGTAGTAAAAACTTTAAAAATCTTCTTTGAAAAAAACCAAAGAGTTAGAGCTTAGATATTAAGCATAAAACATCTTCTTCAGGTGAGTGTTTACCAAGTTTGTTCAAATAACCCACCCCCATGGTCATTGATTTTCCTTCATAATATGTACATAGTAAAAACTTAAAAAATCTTCTTTTAAAAAATCCAAAGAGCTAGAGGTTAGACATTAAGCATGAAAAATCTTCTTATTCGTGTCTACCAAGTTTGTACAAATAAATGCCCTAGGGTCAAAATTGGCCACACCCCATCTTTTGGAACTGTTGTTCCCTTAGCAATTGCAACCTGCAGTAATGGTTTTACACATGCTCTATTTTAGATACAAATATGAACTTTGTGAATTCAGTTTTAGATTTAGATTTTATATCTGCTTTTTATTTTATTACAATATAATACCTTTTCCTTGTCATGGAGAGTTTTATATTCAGGTGAGGGATTTCAAGGCTATTATGGCCCTCTTGTTTATATACAGCTATATTTTGACATGATGTGTACAATTTTATGTTTAGAACTGAAATTTGATATCAAATGACCTAGATATTGACCTAGTGACCTACTTTCTTGTTTTTGATGCACAGCTATGAAATTAGGACAATGTATATATTATAATTGAAAATATATTTTGTATGAAATATGGTCTAGTGACCAACATCATTCACATTCTTGTAATAAACACTAGCTTTCATTACTTTCACTCGAATAACAGTCTGTCCTCAGGTGAGTGAAATGTTAGCTTTGCAAGGGTATTTATGAAATAACTTTTAGCATTATGATTCACACCATATATATAATGATGATTTTAAATCATAAGTGTTTTTTTTTATGTTTTCAGGTACACATTGTAATGCTTAAATTGAAAAAAAAAAAAACTGTATATCAAAGTTTGATACTGCTATGCAATACAGTAAATACCATAATTTTTGAATACTTTTATTTAATGAATGAATTATTGCACTATAGTCTTTGTATCTGAACATTAGACACATCTGCACATTGTCTTTCATTTGACATGCTGAAATATGACCTGGACCCCCAAGTTCTCTAGACACTACTGCATTATGGCAAACTTAACTGCATTATGGCAAAGTTCAATTGTATAAAAACAAACAAAAATGTACATCTGTTCCTACTATTTAGTATTGTATTTATGCAGCAGAATAGCATTTATTCACAAATGCAACTTTGTTTTCTTTTAAATAGTTGAAGGTAAAGATGAAATAGATTATATGATGCCAGATGGGAATGTGGTCAGTGACAGAATTAAACAGTTAGCTTCAGGATTGAGGAGGGAGATAACAAGACTTATAACATTCTCAAATGAAGATTTACAGGTAATATTAACCCATTACGCGATATACACGCCTTTTAACGCCTTTTTCACCCCCCCCCCCCTTTTGTTGTCTCAAATGGTGAAAAAATGCATTATTTAGGCCCCCAACACTTGTTTTTGTTTGAGAAATGTTGTTAAAAAAAGTGACCACTTTTTCGGCGTAGCCCCCCAACCAAAAGATACATCAGGGGTTTGCCAGAAGGGGGATGTGCCCCCTTCTGTTTGGGGGGTTTGAAGAGAGGCGGAGTCTGCCTCATCGCCAAGAAAATTTTGGACTTGTGAGAGGCTATAAATGACCCCAGATTGATCATAAAGTAATGTGTAACCGACGCTGAAAAGCATTTGACTCTATCTCAATCCATTGAGAAGTTGCAGCACTTTGAAATCAATTTTGATGGAAAAAATCAACGCAAAATAGTGATTTTTGGCAGTTTTGAGATGTCCTCTCGTTGCCATGGTAACAGAAAATTTAAGCCTGAGCATGTTGTTGCAAGGGCAATGGTTCAGTCAACATTTGTGCCAAGTTTGATTAGTGTTGAAGCAGTTTTTATAGTATTATAGCAATTTGAACTTGTAACGGGAGACTTTTCAATGAAAACAGCCATTTTTCACAAAATGCTCATGAAGTAATGGGTTAAACAAGTTAAAATGGTTTCCTGCTGGGGAAAATTTTGATTTACCAGTGTTTCTTCCAGAGAGCGTTTTTGCAATTTTTTACGCATTTTTTCTAGCCTTGATGCAATGACATTCTGTTAGTGCGTTTCCTGTGATAGAGGTATTTATTCTCCATCAATTTACAGTAAATCTCATATGATGACAATTTCGATTCCACAGCAAACAGAAACTGTTTTACAATTCAAATAAAAATCATGCACTGCTTTGATTTTTACGACTAAATAATACCTTTCAATTGTCTGTTAATCAGACAAAAATTCCCTTTCATGCACCCCAAGAGGACAATATAATTATATCCAATTATTGTCCACTTTTCTATCAATTAATTATACAATTTTCAAAACAATCTCGTATACACAACCCTCTTTCAATCATTACACATTATACCTGTATACAGTACAGCTAGTGACATAGTGTACACTACCAAATATGGAAAGGATGATGCAACTGTGTAAACAATTGACAAGATGATTAAAAGTGAAGTTGTAATATTCAGTTTAATTGTGGCTTGTAAAGAAGCTTAGTGGGGGTAATTAAATTAATTAAAGAATTTTTTGCTGTTTAAAGAGATTCTTCGAATTATTTTTATGCAACATTTTCTTTTCTATCTTTTTTTGTTCAATAGCTTAATGAATTATTGGGAAGAGGCTGATAAAATAGTGGGTTTCAGTTCTCCTATGTATTTCTTGGTTAATAAAATAAATGGCTTGGCATGACCCTCTAAAATTTTAAGAGATCCCCAAAATGACCCCCAAAAAATTGGAGCTGGAAAACACAATTTACTCTTGTCCATCCCTCCCTCCATCCGTTCTCTTTTGTGTCACACGTAGCTCAAAAAGTATTTGACCTAGAGTCATGAAAGTTTACAGGAATATTGGTCAGCATGTGTAGTTGTGTTCCTGGGTGTGTGGATTTTTAGCTCACCTGTCACAAAGTGACATGTTGAGCTTTTGTGATCAATTTTCCTCTGGTGTCCGTCCTTAAACTTTTACGGTAACCCTTTCTTTCATGAGCATATTGTGAAAAATGGCTTCAAATACTGATAAAACTTGGCACAAATGTTGACTGGACCATAGCCTCTGTAACAGCATGCTCAATCTAAAATTTCCTGTTACCATGGAAACTGGGGGACGTCTCAAAATTGCCAAAATCACTAGTTTGCATTGTTTTGTTTTTTTCATAAAAACTGATTTCAAAGTGCTGCAATTTCCAAATGGATTGAGACAGAGTAAAAACAGCGTTGGTTACATGTTACCTTACGATAGACCTGAGGTCATTTTTAGCCTGTCACATGTCCAAAATTTTCTTGGCGATGAGTGGCTGTTGCCCCCCTTCAAACCCCCGAAACAGAAGTGGGCACATCCCCCTTCTGGCAACCCCTTGATGTACCTTTTGGATAGGGGTCGGCACCGAAAAAGTTATCACTTTTTTATCAACATTTTTCAAATGAAAAACAGTGTTTGGGGCCTAAATAGGACATTTTTTCACTGTTTGAGGCCTCTAAAAGGGAGGAGGCGAAAAACCGTCAAAACACGTCCATATGAGGTAAAGGGTTAACAAAAAATGATGAAAAACCTTGAAATTACCCAAAATCTATATTTTCAATGTCAACACATGGCCTTTCACCTAATTTTGGTGAAAAATTGTTGTTTTGTGGCAATTTTTTTTTAGCTCACCTGTCACAAAGTGACATTGTGAGCTTTTGTGATCGCTTTTTGTCCGGCATCTGTCCATCCGTAACCTTTTACTTTAAACAACATCTCCTCATAAACCGCCAAGCTAATTTCATCCAAACATCATAGGAATGCTCCTTTCTTTGGAAGTCAACTTAAAAATTGTTCAAAGAATTTAATTCCAAGCTGAACTCTGGTTGCCATGGCAACCGAAAGAAAAAACTTGAAATATCTTCTTTTAGAAAACGGAAAGAGCTAGAGCTTCGATATTTAGCATAAAACATCATCTAGTCAGTGTCTACCAAGTTTGTTCAAATAAATGCCCTGGGGTCAAAATTGGGGGGCTGGTCATTGATTTTCATAATTATTTGTATATAGTAAAAACTTAAAAAATCTTCTTTTAAAAAACCAAAATAGCTAGGGCTTAGCTATTAGGCATGACACATATTCTAGTGGGTGTCTACCGAGTTTGTTCAAATAAAAGCCCTGGGGTCAAAATTGGCCCCGCCCCAGGGGGTCATTGTTTTTCTCTTTATGTATATTGTAAAAACTTAAAAAATCTTCTTTTAAAAAACCTTTAGAGCTAGAGCTAAGATATTTAGCATGAAACATTTTATAATGGGTGTTTACCATTTTTGTTAAAAGAAGGGCTCTGGAGATAAAATTGGCCCCGCCCCGGGGATCATTGATTTTCCTTATATGTATATAGTAAAAACTAAAAAAATCTTCTGTTAAAAACCCAAAGAGCTAGAGTTTAGATATTAAGGATGAATTATCTTCTAGTGAGTGTCTACCAAGTTTGTTCAAATAAAAGCCCTGGGGACAAAATTGGCCCCACCCAGAGGGGTGGGGTCATTGTTTTTCCCTATATGTGTATAGTAAAACCTTAAAAAATCTTCTTAGAGCTAGAGCTTAGATATTTATCATGAAACATCTTTAAATGGGTGTCTACCAAGTTTGTTCAAATAAAAGCCCCTGGGTTAAAATTGGCCCCGCCTATATACATTTGAGGGATTTCAGGGCCATCATGGCCCTCTTGTTTAATTAACCCTTTCCTTCATGAGCATATTGTGAAAAACGGCCGTTTTCATTAAAAAAAGCTGCTGTTACAAGTTTAAACTGCTATGAAACTTTGCTTCAATACAGATGCAATATGGTAGATATACTAAAAACCGAAAGAGCTAGAGCTTAGATATTTGGCATGAAACATTTTCTAGTAGATGTCTACCAAGTTTGTTCAAATAAAAGCCCTAGGGTCAAAATTGGCCCCGCCCCAGGGGGGTCATTGATTTTCCTTATATGAGATAGTAAAAAATCTTCTTCTGAAAATCCAAAAGAGGTAGAGCTTAGATATTTGGCATGAAACATCTTCTACAGGATGTCTACCATGTTTGTTTAAATAAAATACCTAGGGTCAAAATTGACCTCGCCCCAGGGGGTCATTGATTTTCCTTATGTATATTATGATTAAAACTTAAAAAATCGTCTTGTGACAATCCAAAAGCACTTATATAGATTTGATATTTGGCATGAAACATCTTCTAGTAGAAGTTTGTTCAAATATTTGCCCTAGGGTCAAAATTTGCCCCACCCCAGGGGTCATTGATTTTCCTTATATGTATATACTAAAAACTTAAAAAATCTTCTTTTTAAAATCCAAAAGAGGTAGAGCTTAGATATTTTGAATGAAACATTTTCTAGTGGATGTCTACCAAGTTTGTTCAAATGAAACGCCTAGGGTCAAAATCGACCCCGCCCCAGGGGCTCATTGATTTTCCTTATATGTATATATTTAAAACATCTTCTTTTGACAATCCAAAAGCACTATAGATAAGATATTTGGCATGAAACATCTTCTAGTGGATGTCAAATAAAAGTTCTAGGGTCAAAATTGGCCCGCCCCAGGGGATCGAGGTTGACAGTTCAGTCCCTGAGCCAGGTCAAATGCTTGTTTTCCTTCTCTTTTTCTGTCATCTTTTTATTTAGTGACAGGCTGATCTGTTTAATAAAATGGCTGCCAGAGCTAAAATTAGAAAACAACAACATTTAAACAATATCTAAACCACTGGTTCAGTTTGAAATAATTTTACGAATAAATTTTTTTGGTGACAGTGTACAAAAATTGTTCAGATTAAGCTGTCCCTTATTTTCAAATTGTGCTTCTGGGATGAAAAGGGGCTCCACTTTGACCTTTTGACATATTTCTCAGGTGAGCAATCCAGGGCCCTCTTGTTACTTTAGAATATATCAATTGGAATTGATAGAATTCATGATTACAGGCAATGATTAAGATATTTTGTAAGACAATAAAGATTATGGTCATTTTGTTTAAACAGTAAAAATATCGTAAACATTTACTAATGAAAATCAAAACTAATATGTTTAAACCTGTAACCAGGGGGGCCTTAGTGGGGCACCTGTGTCCTATGAACATATTTCTAATTAATGATTTAAAGATATTTTATTTAACTCATCTCAAAATTGATTAAGAAAATACAACAACAAAAAGATTTGTATCGAGAATATAGTTGACAAAAAATGATCAATAGAAGAAGACTGGTGACCATCAAATTTAGAGTTATTGCCCTTGACTTAGAAAATTTTTACAATTATCAACTTTTATCGCACGTAATTAAGAAAGTATTTGACCTAGAGTCATGAAACCTAACAGGAATGTTGATCAGCATGTGTAGTTGTGCACCTGGGTATTTTGTTTGGATATATTTAGTATTTTTAGAGTTATTGCCCTTGACTTAGTAAAAATCTTGTGTCGCACATATCTTAAAAAAGTATTTGACCTAGAGTCATGAAACTTTCAGGAATGTTGCTCAGCATGTGAAGTTATTCACCTGGGGTTTTGCTTGTGGATTTTTTCTGTTTTGTCAGAGTTATTGCCCTTGACTTAGTAAATATTTGCAATTTTCAACTTGTGTCACATGTAGCTCAAAAGTATTTGACCAAGAGTCATGAAACTTTACAGGAATGTTGATCAGCATGTGTAGTTGTCCACCTGGGTATTTTCATGTGGATATGTTTAGTATTTTTAGAGTTATTGCCCTTGACTTCGTAAAAATTTACGATTTTTAACTTGTGTCACACATATCTCAAAAAGTATTTGACCTAGAGTCATGAAACTTTACAGGAATGTTGCTCAGCATGTGTAGTTGTGCACCTGGGGTTTCGCTTGTGGATTTATTCTGTTTTGTCAGATTCATTGCCCTTGACTTAGTGAAAACCGTTCCATTATGTTGTGTTATTTGTTCTTTGAGTGCTTGAGTTAGAATCAACCAACTTTACAGGAATAACAAGTAAAATGGTTTCCTGCTGGGAACATTTTTAATGATATAAAGATATTTCATTTAACTATTTTCGACATTGTTTGGGGGGAATAAATAAACGGTTTCATCAGGAATATAGTTGACAATAATCGATCAATATAAAAGAAGGTCTTTGGAAACTGGTGACGTTAATGACCGGAGAAGGTCGAACATAAAACAATTATTTCTTTTTAAGAAAATGATTAAATAGGCCTATCATTTTATGAAAAATTCCTAGCAAAAAAAGTAAACACACAACTTTATGCAGAAAATATCTCTATTTATTCTGGCAGATGCCACTACGAATATTTTAATTTTGTATATGTTCACTGTTCAGTATAAACAATTTGTTCACTGTTCAGTATAAACAATTTATTGTTTGTAAAATTTGAGATACATATTAAACATTGATAATTTTCAAACACATCATTCAAGTTTTTTTACCTTAAACGGTAAAATAATTATAGAAAATTAGAAATATCACGTAATAGTTTGTTGTTTTTAATTAGGTGTCACTCTGACTAATTCCCTAGAGGTAAATCCGTAACGTACCGGCAAACGGTATTTAGCCAGGTTTTCGAAAAGGTCAATTAACCAATCATGTACGGTTTACAGATCACATGCTCCTCCATGTACCGAAAACAGGTCACGTGCTCCTCCATGCCTCAAAAGTTAAACGCGTACCAATACCCTGCGGTCTCCAGACCGCAGGGAACAATCAACATCACTGTGAAGCTATGCACCTGGGAATACTGGCCAAGTTCGAATATGGGTCATCTAGGATCAAAAAATAGGTCAAAAGAGCTAGAAATAGAAAAATCTTGTTAACACTCTAGTGGCTAGTTTTGATCCAAATATTCTGGAAATTTGTCAGGAAGGTTGTTTTGATGACTTCTAAGTCAAGTTCGAATATTGGTCATCTCAGGTCAAAAACTAGGACATAGGAGCTAAAAACAGAAAAAAACCTTGTTAACACTAGTGGCTACAATTTTGATCCAAATATCCTGGACATTGGTCTGAAAGTTTGTTTTTTAGGTCGAGTTCAAATATGGGTCAACTGGAGTCAAAAACTAGGTTACACCACCCAAATATGGAAAAACCTTGTTAACACTCTAGTGGTCACATTTTTGACTCAGTTGTCCTCAAACTTGGTCAGGAAACTTGTCTAAGTAATTGTTTGGATGAGTTCCATTGGTCGGAAAGGTTGTTTTGATGTTTTCGAGGTCAAGTTTGAATATGGGTCACTTGGGTCAAAAAATAGGTCACACAGCCCAAACATGGAAAAATCTTAACACTCTAGAGGCTACTGTACGTATTGATCCAGGGACTTTGGATTCTTTCATGTGAGGAAGCTATCCAGCTAGCTTATGGAACGTCGGTGGTTCTACTCAGGTGCCCGTTCGTGCCTGAAATAATTCACGGAAGGGCACCTGAGGACTTCCTCTACCAGTAAAGCTGGAACGACGCCAAATGACCTATACTGTGTTGGTGTGACGTAAAACCCAATCAAACAAACAAACAAACACAGTCCAAATATGGAAAAATTTTGTTAACTCTCTAGTGGCTACTGTTTTGATCCAAATATCCTGGAAATAAGTCAGACAGTTTTTTTTATTATTTCTAGGTCAAGTTTGAATATGGGTTACCTGGGGTTAAAAACTAGGTCACACAGATCATATTTGAAAAAACCTTGTTGACAATCTAGATGCTACTGTTTTGATCCTAATATTTTGGAAATTGGTCAGTGTTTTGGTGATTTATAGGTCAGGTATGGATATGGGTTACCTGGGATCTTAAACTAGGTCACACCAGCCCAAATATAGAACTAGAACTCCGCGAGTCGGATGTGTCGTCTTGTGAACAATGTAGTTTAGGAGAAATGGCCAGGACAAAAATGAAATATGAATAATAACAAAGGGCAATAACTAAAAAAATAATAAGTGCAGAGCAGCAGTTTCTGTGCACTGCACTTCTTATCAATAAGATCTATCATTCTATGATGTTTCAAGTCCATAGCTTTCATACTTGAGGAGAAATGACCAGGACAAAAATAAAGTATGAAAATCAACAAAGGGCAATAACTCAAAAAATAAGAAATGCAGAATATCAGTTCTTATGCACTGCACCTTTTCTTAATGAGATCTATCATCCTGTGAAGTTTCAAGTCCATAACTTTTATACTTTCGGAGAAATGGCCTGGACAAAAATTAAGTATGAAAATTAACAAAGGGCCATAACTCAAAAATTAAGAAATGCAGAGTACCGATTCTTGTGTACTGCACTTCTTCTTAATGAGATCTATCATCCTATGAAGTTTCAAGTCCATAGCTTTTATACTTAAGGAGAAATGGCCCGGACAAAATTAAAGTATGAAAATAAACAAAGGCCAATAACTCAAAAAATAACAAATGCAGAGTACCTGTTCTTGTGCACTGCACTTCTTCTTAATGAGACCTATCATCCTATGAAGTTTAAAGTCCATGGCTTTTATACATTAGGAGAAATGGCCCGGACAAAAATAAAGTATGAAAATTAACAAAGGGCAATAAATCAAAAATTAGGAAGTGCTGAGTACCGGTTCTTGTGCACTGCACTTCTTCTTAATGAAATCTATCATCCTATGAAGTTTCAAGTCCATAGCTTTTTTAGTTGGAGAGAAATGGCCCGGACAAAATTAAAGTATAAAAATTAACAAAGGGCAATAACTCAAAAAATAAGAACTGCAGAGTACCGGTCCTTGTGCACTGCACTTTGGGTTATTGAAAGAAGCATGCATACCAAGTTTGAAGTCAATCAGACTTATAGTGACTGAGTTATGCTCCGGACAAGCTTTAGGGGACAACGACGCCGCCGACACAGACGCCACCGACAAAAGTAACCCCTATATGTCACCTTTTCAAGGCGACACAAAAACCTTGTAAACGCCCTAAGGGCTACTTGTTAAGATGATTTCTAGATTAAGTTTGAATATGGGCCACTTTCCAGTTGGGTTCAATAAACTAGCTCACACAGCCCAAATATGGAAAAATCTTATTAACACTCTAGATGCTACTGTTTTGATCCAACCATCCCGGAAATTGGTTAGATAGGTCGTTTTGATGATTTGTAGTTCAGTTTTAAATATGAGTGACTTGGAGTCAAAAAGTAAGTCACACAGCTCAAATAAAATGGGATTAAGCATTCATAATCAGGTGAGCAATATAAGGACCATCATGGTGCTCTTGTTTACATATAGCTTTGACATTTTGACCATGTGCACAGTTTCAGATGTAGAAATGAAATCTGATATCAGATGACTTAAATATTGACCTATTGACCTACTTTCTTGTTTTTGATGTACAGCTATGAAATTAGGACTATTTATAAGAAAGTATGAATTTTAAAAGATTTTTTGCATGAAGTATTGTCGAGTGACCAACATCCTTCAAATAATTGTAATAAACACTAGTTTTCACTGCTTTTACACAAATAACAATCTGTCCTCAGGTGAGGGCAGTTGGGCCCATTGCCCCCTTGTTTATCAATGATTTACGTCATATTTAGATACAACATCCCTCATGTATATTAAACTCAAATTGACTTTGACTCATGTATGACCTAGACCTTAAAGGTCAAATTATTAAATTTTCACTAATTTTAACTATAATATGCTGTAACTTTGTAATTAATTAATGACTTGTCTGCATACTTGGACAAAATAACCCTTTGAACAAGTCTTCTACATCATGAGACACAATGTCGCAGGCAAGAACTGTTTGACTAGGTCAAGGGCAAGACATGTTGACCTTTGGCTGCTAGTGTTATTTATGTACAAATTTAATTCATACATGGACAAAGAACACTTGTGACTAAATGGACATATTAAATGATTTAGATGTGACCTTGACCTTTAAATGACCAAAATAGCATTTTGTTATAATTGTGCAATTTGCTCTCTACATTATTGTTATTAAAGCTATTGTGATAGTTGAAGAATAATATTAATGAAAAAAGAATTGTAAAGGTTATAATATAAGATGCTCTTGTGTTGTTGTTATCATGAGGATGTTACTTTTACAGGAAATGTCTAATATGAGTACATCTAATCTTGCCCAGTTGCTAGGTGAGACAGAAATATATGCCAAATCTGTGCAGGAGGCATGCCAGAGACACATTGATGACCGACAACAAACATCAGAGGCCTTGGATCTTCTTAAATTATACCATAAAGCTCGTGAACACAGTCCATATCTTGAAGGGGAAGACACAAGTAAACGACAGAAATTTGCTCACACTTAATTAACACAATAAGGCAACAGACAAAAATTTACCCATTGAAAGATATAACAACAGTTATATGATATATTGAAATATGTAATATTTAAATATATAACCAGATAAATAAAATGCAACATTTTAGCCTATCTGAGCACAGATAAATAAAATGCAACATTTTAGCCTACCTGAGCACAGATGTTAGCATATAGCAATTCACCCGTGTGTGTGGATGTGTGTGTGCGTTTGTGCGTGTGTTTTCTAAAGATTATATAGTGAACTTAAAATCTTCTCCAAATTGAACCAAACTTGGCAGGATTGTTTCACGGGTAAAGGGGTCCTAAGGTTGTTCAAAGAATTTGATTTCATACAGGAATCTGGTTGCCATGGCAACCAAAAGAAATTATAAGAACAATTTAAAAAAATCTTTTTGTAAAGACCCACAAGACCTTGAGCTTACATATTTAGCACAAGGCATTGTCTATTGGCTTAATGGAAAAAGGCTAGAGGTTAGATATTTTGCATGAAACATTGTGTAGTGGACCTCTATCAAGATTGTCAAATTATAGCCCTTGGTACAGAATTGGCCCTGCCCCAGGGGTCATTGATTTTCATTATGTACAAATGTACATACATGTATAGTAAGGACAGAAACTAAAACAAATGTTTTCAACTTTTCTGTATCAAGATTTCTTGAATTAAACTCTTGGGATAAAATTTTTCCCTGCCCAAGGGAAAAGTGACCTTTGATGTACAGCTACGAAATTTGGACCATGTCATGTGCACTGTTTTAGATGTAAAATTGAACTTTGATATTAGCTTACCAAAATTATGATAAAGTGACAAAGTGACCGCCTTTACTTTTACATACAGCGATGACATCGTGACCATGTTCACAATTTTAGGTTTAGAACTGAAATTTGTTATCAAATGACCAAGATATTGACCTAGTGACCTACTTTTTTGTTTTTGATGCACAGCTATGAAATTAGGAAATGTATAATTGAAAATATATTTTGTATGAAATATGTTCTAGTGACCAACATCATTCACATTCTTGTATTTCATTACTTTCACTCGAATAACAGTCTGTCCTCAGGTGAGCACTTTGATGTGACATGACTTGTTGCAATATTATAGCTTTGTGGTCAAAATTGGCCCTGCCCGAAGATATTATTGGTTTTCTTCAAATCTTAGTTGAATAATGAAAGGAAACAACTCATATTGGAATGTCTTTTATACGTGTGTACATGTTATGCAATTTTTATTGAAAAGGATTCAATAGCTGGGAGTTAATGTAAAAGTTATGACCTCTAGCAAAAGAAATGTTTGCTTTTTACAGATTTTTATGAAATGATTGAGGTCATGACCTCTAGCAATTTGCTGGGTATTTATGAAATGGTTTGAGCATTAAGATTCACAACATATTATATATATAATGATGATTTTAAATCGTAAATGTTTTTTATGTTTGCAGAAATAGGTAGATCTAATGCTTAATTGAAAAAACAAACAATAAAAATTGTAACTATGCAATACAGAAAATACCTAAATTTTTGTCAAGTACAAATACTTTTATTTTGAATCAATTATTGCACTATGGCCTTTGTATCTGAACATTAGACATATCTGTACCTTGTCTTTCATATGACCTTGACCAGCAAATTCACTAGACTCAACTGCATTATGACAAAGTTCAATTGTATAGAAACAAACAAAAAAATATTCTGTTCCTACACTACTATTTAGTATTGTATAAATGCGGTGGCATAGCATTTGTCACAAATGCAATCTTGTTTCTCTTTGATACTGATGATATCTACTTTGGAATAAGACAATTGTTTCCTGTTTCCATTCACATCGTGTATGACAAGGTTCATAATTATTGTATCATTTTCAAAAATAAGCTTGTCTTTGTACCTTCCTTTAAAAATGTTACTTTTGACTCTTACCATCTTTGTTGCTATAGGGATTTATTTCAGATTGTTATTTTTAGCTCACCTGTCACAAAGTGACAGGGTGAGCTTTTGTTATCGCTTTTCGTCCGGCGTCCATCCGTCGTCTGTCCGTCCGTCCGTAAACTTTTGCTTTAAATGACATCTCCTCATAAACCACTGAGCCAATTTCATCCAAACTTCACAGGAATGTTCATTTGGTGGTCACCTTTAAAAATTGTTCAAAGAATTTAATTCCATGCAGAACTCTGGTTGCCATGGCAACCGAAAGAAAAATCTTTAAATATCTTCTTTTAAACAACCCTAAGAGCTAGAGCTTAGATATTTGGCATGAAACATCTTCTAGTGAGTGTCTACCAAGTTTGTTCAAATAAAAGCCCGGGGGTCAAAACTGGCCCTGCCCCAGGGGTGTCATTGTTTTTAACTATATGTGTATAGTAGAAACTTAAAAAATCTTCTTTTAAAAAACCCAATGAGCTAGAACTTAGATGTTTAGCATGAAACATCTTCTTATGGGTGTCTACCAAGTCTGTTCAAATAAACAAATAAAAGCCCTTGGGTAAAAATTGGCCCTGGGGGGGGGGGCTATATACAGGTGAGCGACCTCAGGGCCATCATGGCCCTCTTGTTCTATTGTAACATAGATATTTTTGTCGATATTTTCTGTTTAGTTTCAATTATATTGTCACATGCCTGTTATGTATTTTGAAAAAAATTGGACATTTGAGTTTCAAAAAGTGATATTTTATTGATTCAAAAATATGTTGATATTATAACTAATTTTTTATATTAGTTTGGGTTTCTTCACTTCGTCCAATATTTGATTAGTCAAGTGTGCTCTTGTTATAGCTCCCCATAGTACAAAGCGCTCGAAGGTGAGCTTTTGAAATGGCAGTGTGTCAATTGTCTGTCGTTACCTACAGTTTCTTTAAACATCTCCTAAACCACTGGATGGGTTTTGAGCAAAAAGAATTGATAGGTGGCCTTCTACAAAGTTATATACATACAGTCAACTACACTTATAACAAACTCGCTAATAACGAATAGCGAACTAAATCTGATAATCCCGGCCGATACCATCTTTATTTTATGTTAAATAACATCGATTAATATACCCACTTAAAACTTAAACCATATTTTCAAGCGTAAACGGATAAAACTTTGTAAATTTCCTCGTTATAATTTAAAAATCGGGTAGTGCTTGATTAAAATCAGTACATGAATAGCGCTATCCGATAATTATTCAATCAAGTGATTGCACAGGTAAGTTGCTGCAATGCAGCAATTGAGAAGCTCCGCGCAAAAAATGCGCTCATTACAGTTACCTTACCAAATTATTCCTACGCACAGGTCATGTTATATTCAGATAAAGTACTATTGTAGATTTTTTCCAAATTTTTTGTAAACCATTTTTTGCACAATTATACTTATCTTATGTACTGTCCATAATTAAAAAGGGGCCAGATACATTATTTGAAAAAATGCTTTCACTGATGCCTACCTGGTAAGGAATGTAATTCCATTGAATACAATTTAAACAAGACTTACAAGACTTGTAAATGTTATGTGACATGACTGTACTGTGTTCTGTTTGTGTCACTACTGTAGTCAGTAACATAAGATGATAAAAATATCAAAGTCCGTTTTTAGCTCACCTGTCACAAAGTGACAGGGTGAGCTTTTGTGATCGCTTTTCGTCTGGCGTCCGTCCGTCCGTAAACTTTTACTTTAAATGACATCTCCTCATAAACCACTGAGCCAATTTCATCGAAACTTCACAGGAATGTTTCTTTGGTGGTCACCTTTAAAAGTTGATCAAAGAATTTAATTCCATGCAGAACTCTGGTTGCCATGGCAACCGAAAGAAAAAACTTTAAATATCTTCTTTAAAAAAACCCTAAGAGCTAGAGCTTAGATATTTGGCATGAAACATCTTCTAGTGAGTGTCTACCAAGTTTGTTCAAATAAAAGCCCTGGGGTCAAAATTGGCCCCGCCTCAGGGGGTCATTGATTTTCCCTATATGCATATAGTAAAAACTTAAAAAATCTTCTTTTAAAGAACCCAAAGAGCTAGAGCTAAGATATTTAGCATGAAACATCTTCTAATGAGTGTCTACCAAGTTTGTTCAAATAAAAGCCCGGGGTCAAAATTGGCCACGCCCCAGGGGTCATTGATTTTCCCTATATGCATATAGTAAAAACTTAAAAAATCTTCTTTTAAAGAACCCAAAGAGCTAGAGCTAAGATATTTAGCATGAAACATCTTCTAATGAGTGTCTACCAAGTTTGTTCAAATAAAAGCCCCGGGGTCAAAATTGGCCCTGCCCTGGGGGTCATTGATTTTCCTTATATGTGTAAAGCAAAAACTTAAAAAATCTTCTTTTAAAGAACTCAAATAGCTACAGTTTAGATATTAAGCATGAAACATCTTCTAGTGAGTGTCTACAAAGTTTGTTCAAATAAAAGCCCTGGGGTCAAAATTGGCCCCGCCCCGGGGGTCATTGATTTTCCTTAAATGTGTATAGCAAAAACTTAAAACTCTTCTGTGGAAAAACCCAAATAGCTAGAGTTTAGATATTAAGCATGAAACATCTACTAGTAAGTGTCTACAAAGTTTGTTCAAATAAAAGCCCTGGGGTCAAAACTGGCCCCGCCCTAGGGTTGTCATTGTTTTTAACTATATGTGTATAGTAAAAACTTAAAAAATCTTCTTTGAAAAAACCCTATGAGCTCAGAGCTTAGATATTTAACATCGAACATCTTCTTATGGGTGTCTACCAAGTTAGTTCAAATAAAAGCCCTTGGACTAAAATTGGCCCTGCCAGGGGCGGGGGGGGGGGGAGGCCTATATACAGGTGAGCGACCTCAGGGCCATCATGGCCCTCTTGTTTATCATTATAATTGTAACAAATATACAAATAGTAACAAAAGGGACTAATATTTTAATATAGTAATATAACATGCATTTTTTCATGTCAAATTAAAAAAATGGTTTCTTTCAATACTGATAGAAGACTGTTACCTGAATTTTAGGGAGGTATGAGGAAATTCACTATGGGAGTCAAAGATATAAAAGCTACTTGACATTGGTGATATATAAAAAGCTATTCTTAATTGATTTATTGGGAGATCAATACACTTTATTGCTGAATTGCTTTAAAACCATTCATAAAAAAACAATACACCTCAGATCAAAGTTTCTGTTGTTACCAATGATGCGATCTATCTACATATAGTCTATGCTTAATGAGGGTCCATCGGCCCGTAAGGGCACAAAATGCAGCTTTCGCTGTCGAGTACGGATCCCGGACATGTCACCAGTCATACCCTTAAAGAGTTAATTTTGAGACACAAAATTTGTTTCCGTGCATTGCCAATTATACCAATGAAATGTAACCTTATATACTAAAGTAATAATTATTTAAAAACAACCAATATATCAACATGTTATTATTAATTCTAACCCTCACGTGATTTTGTCACTATAGACAAAGAAGGAAAAAAACTGGTGTTAAACTGCCAATAAACACCGGTTATGGACTACTTGTATATGCGCTGTTATTTTTTCACCCTCGATTGTATAGTTTACAAAGCCTTTTAAAGCAACAATAAAAAGCATTTTTATTTTTATTTTCAGTTCGTATAATGTTTTCTTTTCATACAATACAGAAATAATATCTCACATACACTAACGCCACATCAGTCAATAAATATTTTGACAAAACGGCGCCAATCCGTAAGCAGCGCAATGTAAACAACTCGTGCATTCATAAACAAGCTGACGTTATTTCATACATACAAGAATGATAAATGGGGCACTGATGTAAACACAATACGACGTAAGTTTTTATTGTTGAAAACTTGATAAAATAACGCTTTTTTTTTCTTATTATTTCTTTTGTTTAATAATTTCTATATCTTCGCAACAGTAGGGTGCGAAAATCGAACAGCGTTATACGAAAATCGGCACCGGAAGTTATTTCCGCTTGAAAAATAACAATAAGGATTTTCCATATTTTATCGTGTTAGAATCGAAATAACATTAATTTATATTTATGAAACTAAATGTTTAAGAAATAACATCGGCCTGAGAGGTGTATATCGGCTATTTAACACCGGTTTGGAGTTTTGATGCGTAGGAATTGACCACGAAGGCCGTAGGCCCGAGTGGTTAATTTTTTCGCATCAAAACGACAAAACCGATATACACCTCTCGGGCCGATGTTATTTCGATTCTATCACAATGAAAATAAGGAAGATCACTAATGTTATTTTTTCAAGCGGAAATAACTTCCGGTGCCGATTTTCGTATAACGCTGTTCGATTTTCGCACCCTACTGTTGCAAAGATATAGAAATTATTAAACAAAATAAATAATGAGAGGAAAAAACGTTATTTTATCAAGTTTTCAACAATAAAAACTTACGCCGTATTGTGTTTACATCAGTGCCCCATTTATCATTCTTGTATTATGAAATAACGTCAGCGTGTTTATGAATGAGTTGTTTACTTACGATGACGTCATTACGCTGCTTACGGATTGGCGCCGTTTTGTCAAAATATTTATTAACTGATATGGATCAAATATGTGGCGTTAGTGTATGTGAGATATTATTTCGGTATTGTATGAAAAAAAAACGTTATAAGAACTGAAAAAATAAATAAAAATGCTTTTTATTGTTGCTTTAAAGGGCTTTGTAAACTATATAATCAAGGGTGAAAACATAAAAGCCGCATATACAAGTAGTCCCTTAAGGTGCCCTCACACATAAACCACGACCTTACTGCGACCTGAAAACTAGTAAAATAGCATTTTTCTTTCGAAAATCGTTGGTTTTCTTTCAAATTTCTCTCGCAGACGGTCCGGGGCTCTGCAGTCTTGTGTTCAGTACGTTTTCTCTATGTCCTCAATACGACCCTTCTACGTCCATGGCGTTTCCACTGCGACTGTATTGCGTCCCCAAGGCGACCCCACGGCGATCATCGGCGACCCAGCTGCGACTGTGCTTTGTTCTCTGCGTCCTTACGGCGACTCTACGACGACTATTGCGTTTGTCCGGCGACTGTACGACGACCCTACTATGTTCTTGCTACGTCTATAAATACAATACTTTTTACCAGTAAATTTCATTCTGAGTCTGACCTTACGGCGTCCTTAGTACGAGTGTACTACGTCTATTGCGTTCTTAATGCGTCCTTACTACGATGCTGCTGCGACTATGGCGACTCCACTGCGATCCCACGGCGACCTAATCACTACTCAGCAAGAACGCAGAGTTTCTGCGACTGTTTTGTGCATGTTCAAAATAGTCGCCGACGGTCTGCGACCTTGTGCGTCCTTGGGTTCCTCGCTGCGTCCCTGCTGCGTCCATGGCGACTGTGCTGCGTCCTGGGTCGTAGCAAGGTCGCAGTAAGGACGCAGTAAGGTCGCGAGGTATGTGTGAGGGCGGTATAACCAGTGTTAGTGCTCGCCAATTTTTTTAAGCCAATCACCGACGAGGATTTTTCAAATGTCCAGTTTTCAAATCTTAATAGAACATATTTTATATAAACTGGACGTTTTATATTATAAAACGCAAGTGGGCGGAGCGCTAATACGGTTAGAGTGCATATATTGGATGTTCTTCGTAAATAAGAAAGCTACAGTCGCTTCGCAAGCTCCGTTCCTTTTTAGCTTTCTTATTTACGAAGAACACCCAATATGCACTCTAACCTATACTTTATTGGCAGTTTAACACCGGTTTTTTTCCTTCTTTGTCTATAGTGACAAAATCACGTGGAGTGATAGAATTAAGAAATAACATCGGCCTGAGAGGTGTATATCGGCTATTTAATTAACACCGGTTTGGAGTTTTGATGCGTAGGAATTGACCACGAAGGCCTTAGGCCTGAGTGGTTAATTTTTTCGCATCAAAACGACAAAACCGGTGTTAAACAGCCGATATACACCTCTCAGGCCGATGTTATTTCAATTCTATCACGATAAAATAAGGAAGATCACTAATGTTATTTTTTCAAGCGGAAATAACTTCCGGTGCCGATTTTTGTATTACGCTGTTCGATTTTCGCACCCTACTTTTGCGAAGATATTGAAATTATTAAACAAAAGAAATAATAAGAAAAAAAACGTTATTTTATCAAATTTTCAACAATTAAAACTTACGTCGTATTGTTACACCGGTGCCCCATTTATCATTCTTGTATGTATGAAATTACGTCAGCTTGTTTATGAATAAGTTGTTTACTTAGGATGACGTCATTACGCTGCTTTCGGATTGGCGCCGTTTTGTTAAAATATTTATTAACTGACATGAATCAAATATGTGGCGTTAGTGTATGTGAAATATTTTTTCGCTATTGTATGAAGCGAAAACATTAAATTATAACAACTAAAAATAGAAATAAAATGCTTTTTGCGACGGACGCGCCCTCAGGCGCGTTCAGAGCTAAGTCATCTACACATGGGATTTCGTTGGCTACAATCGCGCAATGTGTCCTAAACCAATTAACAGCCCAAGAAATAGTACATGAATTTGATCCTTCAAAACTCCCATACTTTGTCTGGATATCTTAATGTCTTCCATATTTAGCCTTTTCAATTTCAAATTAAGTTATTCAAGTTAAAATATGAACGTATATTATTGATAAAAACATTGTAGTCCCGTAGTATTATTGCGCAATATGCAAATTACTGCTGAAACGATTTACCGCTGTCGAAAAAGTAGGACAGCAAATTATACTACAATAAAGGTGTAACCTCTGAGTTCCAAGACATTATTAGTAGGAAATATATATTTCTACATTATACAAAACATTATTATTAACAAATCAAAAGTTTTTCGTGACTCTAGGATAACTCGCGCATTAATAAAAGAAGACCTATTTTCGTGACTCATACCGCGGGTTTAGCTGAATATTCAGCAGTTATTAATATATTAGATACAGTACAATGGCTAGTATAAATATCTATTTTTGAAAATGCATGTAAGACACTTTACCGCCATGTAGTCTTTCATGGTAAGGAAGTTATAATATCAGTTATACTTCCGATTCTTGTGGTTTGTTTACATATTTTACTAGGTCATGATATGAGTTAACCTTCGCTATTCTAAAAATAGATTCTACTTCACCTGTTCTGATTTTTGGACAGGCGATTAGGAAGTACACATTAAACATGTAATTAATAAACCAGCGGATTGTAATGCAATACTTTTAGAAATGCTATACAATTGTAAGAAGCAAACAAGTTGAAAATGGAATTTAGTGTGAAGTTGAAAAGGACAACTAAACACTGTAATGCTTAAGTGACATTTAAATTAAAATAAAAACGATGTGCTCTGGCCTCTACATCTTTACCTTGTAAATAAAAAAAATCTAAGAAATACACTATTAATTGCTGATGATTTTAACCAATTTTTTTTTAATGAGACATATCCAAGAGAAATAAAAATACAAATGACTTATATTTTATTGTCTGTATGCCCACTATGATATAACACGAAGCAATTCTAAATAGCATTCTCAAATGTATAATGTATTATGTTTGAAGTTTATTTGCCTGGATTTATTCTAGAAATATTTCGTTGATAGTTTGAATAGTTGAAGGACACTGATTTACAAGTTTGACCAGAGTTTTTAGGCATACATTTCATTCTGTATTTAAGTGCTTGAAAGTAGAAAATCTGAATTATATCAATTTGGGACACAAAATATATTGCTCTACAAATCTCGAACTTGTATGGAACAAATTTTCTCTGTTATATATTTTGTGTTTTGTTTTTGTTTTGTTTTGTTTTTTTTTTTCTAAAAGAAGCCTTAATGTCTCTCCGGTTGCATGTCCGTCGCATTCAGTGCTGCAGCACTTTGATTATTGTTGCTTTAAAAGGCGTTGTAAACTATATAATCGAGGGTGAAAGCATAACAGCCGTATATACAAGTAGTCCCTAACCAGTGTTTATTGGTAGTTTAACACCGTTTTTTTCCCTTCTTTGTCTATAGTGACAAATTCACGTGAGTGTTAGAATTATACATAAAAGCAAAAGACGACGCATAAAAATGTTATTACACTAGTGTAATAAAGTTTTTATTAAATAGAGGATATTGAATGAGTGTAGGTTTAATACTAAATTTATTGAACGAGTTAAATAAAATCACATTATGCGAGCCCGGGCTTTGGCTTGCCCGGCTATAGACTACACGTGAAAATCAAATAAAAAACAATTAAAAAATATTTAGAATTCTATACCTATCGATGAAATTTTCAGTGTCAGTTCTAGCTAGGCGACACCATTTACAATGTAACTAAACAGCTCTGACTTTCCGCGAATGAATATTTTTTATTTTCTACTTTTGCAATCTGTTTTTTTTTTTGTTTTTTTCAATTTTGTTATTTAAGTCTGATGCTGATTTTTAAAAAAAAAAAATTCAGTGTTCATGTAATTTACTTTTTTGTTCACATTTGTTACAATGTCACGAATGTGTTTTCTATTTTAATTAAAATCTGGGACCAAAAATATATTATTGTTCCAGTTAAAATATACAAACCAGGGTATGAATTTTTTACAACTAACGCAGAGATACTGGTAATATCTTTTTCGAGATTTATATACTATTTGATGCACTCTGGGCCATAGGCCTAACTTGACTGTGTGCAAGATTTCAGATTATTAGCTCACTCCATTTTTCCAGTATAAGTGCAAAATGACCCAAAAATGAGAAGTGGTTAAATGCTTTTAACCCAAATCGGACAAAAATTACACAAAATCGCGGATTTATATAATTATTACATTGTAATTAAAATCCGTGACATCTAAATCAAATCTGAGTATATATATTCATCATATAATTATAAATGAAATATTGAGAAATATTAATGAAATAAAATGCTTATTTTCATTTTCGTATTTTCACTGTAAAAAGTATTTTAGTGAAACATATTTTCCATGTTTTCACTGGTGTCTTGCCGGACTACTTTCTTTTAAATTCTGCCAGTACACAAAATTTAAGGAATAGTCTTCCAAATTGTAATTTAGGATAGAGACAAATGTACATAATAAACAGAAAATTCAAGTTTTTTTTTCTATAAATACATGATTTATTTTCATCTTGTGGCATGAAAATTATCACATTTCACCCGTGACTACCGCCACTCATGAAATATTTATGTCATACCACTTGATGATAATAAATCCTGTATTTACAGAAAAAAGCTTGAATATTCTCTATATATTTTTAACATCTTTTGCATATTTGTCCGTTTTAAATGTCCATGCAGTTTATCTATGTAAGAATGCATTTTTAAGTGTTTAGGGTTTAGGACCTCAGTGGAGCTCCTTTAATTAAATACCTTAACAAACTTATATATTATAAACCGTTTTTAACATTTAGGTCCCAGCTTCTTTCAATATTTCATTTTAATAACACTTCCAATTGTTTCGCGCCTTAATGCTCGACTGTTTCGCACATGTCACGTGATGGTGTGCCAACCATGTTAACTTTTTGGTCCTTCCGAATAATCCAGGCGAGGACCAATAGTTTTATAGCAAATTGAATCGTGTGACTAAAAAGAGATCAGAAAATGTTTTGCTGGCGTCGTTAACGGATTTGTGTAGTAAAGTTTTTTTTGTGAGAATCAATCAGTGGTTAAACACACAAGATTGTCCCCGAGCGCTCAAGTTCATGGTCGAGTGATTTTCCATACACTTTACTGTTAGCTACATTTGCGTGAAGTTTGTGAGAGGGAAATGACGGAAACGAAAGTATGGGAGGTTTGGAATTGTTTCTTTTATTTTAGGACGTCGAAGAACTAAGTATCAATCAAAAATGTAAGTTATTATATATTTTATTAAAACTATATAGCCGAAACGTAATATTATTACACATGAAAATCGGGAAAGCGTTGCTGTTTTTTTTAAGGAAAAAATGTAAATATTTCACAGAAAATCCGGGAAATGTTATTGTATCACATAAAATTTGTAAATTATCAAATATTTTTCGTAGGTACAATTTGTTTGACACAAAGTTAAATTTTCCATGAATAAGGACTTAAATTATAAATTAGCGTTTATCATAAGAATTATACATTATACTTTTAATTTTTCATGTGACGTTTCGATCAAAGTTTGACGTTTCGATCATAGTTAACGGTATTTTTGACCATTATGATCATTATTCATATTTACTTACCACTGTAGCCATCTATACTAAGTTAAAGTGGTAGCAAAGGGCAGATTACTGGTTTCAGCAGTGTAGGAGTTATATATAAATCGTAATGCATAATTACGACAATGTTACTTTATGTTGTGTGTGTTTTTTAACTGTGGCACTATATTATTTATTACTGTAAATAATTAGTTTTTAAAGGATGGTAATTATAATTTTATTTATTTCCTTCTATACTCAAAAGTCACATGTTGAAAACCCCAGATAATACAATAGCTAACATATGATTTTTTAACAAAACATTGTCATAGATAATTGGCTTATGATATAAAACAAAATACAGATATGAATAATTGATAGTTGGCATATGAGGTCTAACAAGGTATTGACACGGATGATTGACGTGTGGTATGTAAAAATGATGGCCATGTTGATGACAATGTTGTTGTTTATGGTAATGTTGATGAAGACGTCCATGGGTGTTACAATGATGATGAAATAACGTTGTTCAAGGTAGTGAGCATCAGGTAAATCTAGTTATTTATAGAAACTAGCTTTTTTAGAAACTAGTTATTTTTAGACAAATGAGTTTTAACTTTTCTTCGTAAGTTTTATCAGTTTCAGAAGATGAAATTTCAAAAGGAAGCAATGAACTTGCAAGTAATCATACTATATCGGGCCATGCTTGTGGAACAAGGACAGCATACATTATTTAACGTAAAAACAGCATATTTATTTAATTCAATTTACATTTGGAAAATTTGACATTATAAGAAATTTGATATACATATATACATGTAAATGGTATTATGTCAGTAACTGAAATTGCGTAGAATTACACAATTTTATTTTAGAAATGAAGATTTTTTTTGGTCAAAAATTGAAAACTATGTTTTATGTTTATGTTTATTGACGATATTTTCTTTGCATTGTTTATATCGATTTTGGTTGTTTTGGTTTCTTTCTCAAATTTTTGGAGTTGGTGTGTGATTGTGGTTATTCGATTTGGGTTCGGTGTTTTAGTTTGTCTCTTTGTGGGAGTTGTTTATGTGTGGTATGGTAGTTTTTCTTTGTCTTTTTTGGAGTTGTTAATGACATTTGTGTGTTATGGTAGTTTTTCTTTGTCGAAATTCAGGCCTTATTTCTGAAGTGGTCGATAAGACAGTTGATTCTTTGCTGATACATTGTGATCGATTTGAAAAAGTTGGATTTTGTTATACTAGTCGAATTATTATTATTCATCATTTCAAATAGTTATATCAATATCATTAGAAATGGGAGACACATTTATAGTTATATTGAATTTTCAGCAGAACCATTCCCAATTTTGTATAAAATATTGATGTTTAATATGAGTTTTGATAATTATATTAATATATAGGTGGAGAATGCGGCAATACATGTATATTAAAAATAACATTGATTCTTTTAGATTTAGAAAGTGCATGAAATTTCTAATAATGATATTTGGGTGTTGAATGCGACATTTTTAACAATTATATATATATATACTGATTATTTTAGATGCAGAATGACCAGTATAATATTATTGTTCTTTGGTTTTTCGTTTGTTTTCAGATGGCGTAAGAAAACATCACTGGATTACGTATTTTGAAAGACAAAACTAGATAATATTGTATATTTCTAAATATTACCACTATATTTTTCAGACTATTGTTCGATTGATGGTAAAATAAATGTTTATTACCTAAAGCAGGAAATGGCGGGAAGAATCCTAGCAGACGACAGTTGTCGCGCAGATGCAATCGTGCACCATATCAGACAGCCCTAATTTAAGTTACAGGCTGACCTAGCTCTATACTGGACTCGCTTTCAGCAGGTTAGGGTTTTGAAAAAAAAATCATAACTTTGTAATGTATGTCTTGTTTACTTTTTGAAAAATGAACTTTCGTGTCAATGTAATAATTATGTTGACATATCATTATTGTCTAATGTTTCATAATGAACCATTTTTAGCCCAACTGTTTGAAAAACTAGTAAGGGCTATTTTAAAATTAGTCACTTAAAATTGGTCGTCTGTTCTTGTAAAACATTTCGTTTTGCATAATTATGTTTTGTGTGTAACTTCCTACCTCAGAATTCATTATGATTGTGTAACGGGGAACATAATCTAAACACATTTAACTTTAAACTAGATATTGATTTATGTAGATCTAATTACATGTATGCCACTTAGTTAACTTGATTTAAAGCAGTCATGTTTTAAATAATAATTTAAGTTTACAATATATTCTTATCAAATGAGCATAATAATGCTGAGTCATTTAAACAAATAACTTATAATCTTAGTTACAATTATTTTTAAAATGCTAAAACATGTAACATTTGTTCGACCATGTTACCAATAGTGTATCCACAGGTAGATGACGACAATAAATTTTAAAGAGTGGAAATTTGCGACTTCCGTGTGTCTGCTACTCGATGTTGTGATCTCAGTTACTTCCCCTGACGTTCAGTGTCGAGGTAATTTGGAAGAAATACAAATTTTAGCTAAACATATAAAACAATACATTTTACAGGTAAGGGTTTGTGAGTAATTTGTGCCCATCTAAACCATAACTCATTTTAAGGGATAATTTCAAAATATGTACTGACTTAATATCGAATACAGTCACAGGCGCTATAGTCACATAATCAAATATTTTACATAATCGGTCTATATATGTATATAAAGATATCTTTATATACATATATAGACCGATTATGTAAAATATTTGATTATGTGACTACAGTAGCGCCTGTGAATACAGTAGTGCAGATCATGAGCAGATGTCGGATATGCCGACTGATTTTGGTCTGCACTGGTCGCAATGATACATGTATATTATGTTGGCACTAGAAGGCTGAGAGTTTATCAACATATTGTACCACACAAAATAATCAGAAAGTACTGATTACATTTCATTAATAATGACAACTTTTAATTTGGTACAATATTTGTATTTTGAAAGCATGTTAATTTCAGATGGAACATGACTTTTTAGCTCGACTATTCGCAGAATAATCGAGCTAATGCAGTCACCCATTTGTCGGCGTCGGCGTCGGCGTCGGCGTCCCTGTGGTTAAGTTTTTGTATGTAAGCTGGTATCTCCATAACTACTGAAGGGAATGGATTGAAACTTCACACACTTGTTCTCTGTGATTATCTAAGATGATTGGCACAAGTCCCATAACTCTGATTTGCTTTTTTACATAATTATGCCCCTTTTTCGACTTAGAAATTCTTGGTTAAGTTTTTGTATGTAAGCTGGTATCTCCATAACTACTGAAGGGAATGGATTGAAACTTCACACACTTGTTCTCTGTGATTATCTAAGATGATTGGCACAAGTCCCATAACTCTGATTTGCTTTTTTTTTATAATTATGCCCCTTTTTCGACTTAGAAATTCTTGGTTAAGTTTTTGTATGTAAGCTGGTATCTCCATAACTACTGAAGGGAATGGATTGAAACTTCACACACTTGTTCTCTGTGATTATCTAAGATGATTGGCACAAGTCCCATAACTCTGATTTGCTTTTTTTCATAATTATGCCCCTTTTTCGACTTAGAAATTCTTGGTTAAGTTTTTGTATGTAAGCTGTTATCTCCATAACTACTGAAGGGAATTGATTGAAACTTCACACACTTGTTCTCTGTGATTATCTAAGATGATTGGCACAAGTCCCATAACTCTGATTTGCTTTTTTACATAATTATGCCCCTTTTTCGACTTAGAAATTCTAGGTTAAGTTTTTGCGTGTAAGCTGGTATCTCCAAAACTACTGAAGGGAATGGATTGAAACTTCACACACTTGTTCTCTGTGATTATCTAAGATAATTGCCACAAGTCCCATAACTCTGATTTGCTTTTTTACATAATTATGCCCCTTTTTCGACTTAGAAATTCTTGGTTAAGTTTTTGCATGTAAGCTGGTATCTCCATAACTACTGAAGGGAATGGATTGAAACTTCACACACTTGTTCTCTGTGATTATCTAAGATGATTGGCACAAGTCCCATAACTCTGATTTGCTTTTTTTCATAATTATGCCCCTTTTTCGACTTAGAAATTCTTGGTTAAGTTTTTGTATGTAAGCTGGTATCTCCATAACTACTGAAGGGAATGGATTGAAACTTCACACACTTGGTCTCTGTGATTATCTAAGATGATTGGTACAAGTCCCATAACTCTGATTTGCTTTTTTTGCATAATTATGCCCCTTTTTCGACTCATGAATTCTTGGTTAAGTTTTTGCATGTAAGCTTGTCTCTCCATAACTACTGAAGGGAATGTATTGAAACTTGAAGAGTTTGTACCTTTTCGGACAATTTTATGTATTCATATAGGTAAGCATTATTATACTCAATGAAACACCCTTGTAACAAATTTTCGAATAGTCGAGCGTTACTGTCCTCCGACAGTTCTTGTTGTAGTTATTGTTGCTTTTCTTGAAAAAAAAATGAACTGAACATAATATGAAGAACTATTCTTTCCGAGATCACTCGCTTCCTTAAAGTATTACAATCTAAATACAAAGATATACATTCAATAACTCACGAATAGGTATAAAATATCGGCACTATATTAGTGATTGTGCCGAAGGAAGGGAGATAATTATGAATGTATTACAAATAAGAGAGATAAAAATATATCTTATTATAAATATACTATACAATTATTTCTAATGCATAATGTGTTTTTTGTAATGAACTGGTTACTTTGTTTGTGGCACTCCGATAACATCTTAATTTTTTTTCAATCTATAAAAAGATAATTTTTTAACCTATATTTCAGTTTCAGGATTTGAAATTATGAAAGAAGGAACGATATGAAATGAGCACCGGCAATCTGATCTTGGCATGTTACATCCTTATCACAGAACTGGAAACCTACTGATTAAGATGAGGTAATAGTAGGTTTTATGAATATATGTATATATTTGTTTCTTAGCCTGCTGAAAGCGAAAGTCATTATTCTTTGCCTCCAGAATAGAGCCAGGCCAGCCTGCACTTTTGTGCAGTTTGACCAGCCTCTTTACCGTTTGCTAACTTCCAATTTTCATTTTCATGTGATAATTAGTTATAATGATTTATAATGGGCTGTTCCTTAAATAAAATGTGAAAAAAGTCCATTTAATAATTTCCGCAGGTTAAAAGGCCAAAATATACAATAATAGCAATTACTGCGTTAGTCACGCAGTAGAAATATGGTAATAAGTACTGCGACTCCGGTCGTAAAAGGCATTTAGCACATACATATTTACTTGAATCTTAAATCTTTTTACTTCTCTTAA